>NC_143216.1:6729079-7034946 GCF_030267445.1 Bombyx mandarina
TTAAACTTGTAAACAAAATTTACATACAGACACACTTCTGTTACAATTTAACAGAGATTTTGTACCACAATTATCCGTGAAAACGAAGAGTATTCGAAATATCATAAATTATGATGTGTACGAAATAAACTTCCTTTTTCTCCATCTTATCCCACTAGATGGGGTCGGCACAGCGAATTTTTCTATTACATTCTCTTCTATCAGCCGTCATCTCAACACTCACTCTTCTCTCTCTCTCTCTCTCTCTCCCTTTCATGTCGTCATTCACACACTCCATCCTCTTCCCCTCTACCTTGCACTATCATTTCCATACATCTCCTAGTCACATGCATCTTCTCTCTACGCTTCACATGTCCATACCACGCTAACCGTCGGCTCTTTAATTTGTTGCTTACCGTGGCTACTTTCACACTTCCTCTGATATACTCATTCCTTATCTTATCCACTCCTGTCACTCCTTACATGCTTCTTCTCAACATTCGCATCTCCGCCGCATGTAAACGCTAGATTTATTCGAAAAGTATTTCAAAATACCTGTTCATCATTAGGCGGGACCACACCGATCCCCAGCAGTACTTGTTTGAAGAGTTCGTTGTCCATGGCTTCGGTTGACTCATCGGTTATGGGCACCAGCGGTGTACCTTCAGAGTTCGGATCGTAGCCCTCCGCTTCTTGGTCCAGGGCTAGTTCTTCTAGATTTTCCGCCAGCCATTTTAATGCTTCGGATAATCCTACAGAGGAATTTAATTTTTCGATATTGTCATTAAAGAAATGAAATAGTATTGTGGCACTTTTTTATTGCATAGATTGGTGTGGACGAGCTCACAGCCACCGGGCGTTAAGTGGTTACCGGAGCCCATAGACATCTACAACGTAAATGCCGCCACCCACCTTGAGATATGAGTTCTAAGGTCTCAGTATAGTTACAAGTTAGTTAGAAGAAGTTAGAAACTTTATTCACAACTTGCTGAGTTTCTTGCCGGATCTACTCAATGGGTAGATTCCGAACCGGCAGTAGATTCTTTTTTTTTTCCTACCTAAGCTGATAGCTTTGAGAGGCTATTTCAGCGGAACTTTAACTAGTAGAGCTCACGGGGCTTAAGCCGGAGTGATGCTAACACCGGCCCTAGCAAGAACAGTGCTTCGCAGAATCTACCACCGTATCGGAAACACAACCCACTGAGAAGATCCGGCGAGAAACTCAGTGGGCTGTGTCTATGGGTTAATTCGAAGGGTTCGCGGTCTGCTCTCAACATCTGCAGATCGTTGAGTCTCACATACCATGCGCGCCCCCTAGGCGCGGGGACCTCGTAGGAGGCTCGGCACTCGGCCCGAAAAAAAAAAAAATTTAGGGTATAAAAAAAACTTTTGATGCGAGTACCAACGATTTACAATTATCAGAACGGACGAAACATGTGGGAACACAAACAAACTAACGAATGTTATATCAATAACGTATTAAGTTTGATTATTTTAGGAGGATCGAAAGTTTTTGTTCGGTCCTGGGGCAGGTATCGGCTTTCCAAATTAATTCTGTAACTAACGCACGTTCACGAACGACTTTAACTGGGACTATAAGAGTTACACTAACGAAACTGTATACTACCAAGACTGTATGATGAATATACGTGACAAAGCTCCTGTGACAGTCAGTGAAAGATTTACGCTTAGGTCCGTGAGGTCCGGCCCTAGGACGGCATGATTTGAGGTGCGGCAAAATTTTTGAAATGCCAAAATTTCAGAGACGAATACTAGTAAAGTTATTTAAAATATAAAATATAAATATTGGATAAAAAATTTGTTGTAAAATTAAGGGCGGCGCGATAAACAAGGACTAGGGCGGCATCAAGCCTAAATCTGTCACTGGTGACAATAGAAACAAACGTAACAAAACATTAAAATAATTGTTGTGAAATTCGTTCTCCAAATGCGAATTTTAAGAACGTCTATTCAAATAATTTGATCAAATTGGCTCGCTCAAATAGTTTGATCAAATTGGCATGATCTTCTAAGCAACCACAAACCTTCACGCAGATTTGAAGCGGCGTCAGTTCAATATCAAAGCGTCCAAAGAGTTGTTGTGCTTCTTTAAAAATCTCTAAAGCTGATTAAATATAATGATTACTGATAAATCTAGGCTACGGTCTGCACTTGGGTATATTTCTTAAAAAAAAATATTAGTTTACGATAAGTAGCATTCCGCTTATCTCTATTATGGAGGTGTTTATTTTTTATATTCTATAAACATGATTCACTTCTATATATTTGTATGAATTCTTCTAATACATAGCGGTTCGACATTATGCAATGTAGCACATCCGCACAGGAACACGTCCGCAACATCAACTGAGCGCTCGGAACACACAATCTCAAATTTTTAATCAAACAGTTTGATCAAACTGTTGGACCAACAAAAATACGAAAGTTCATATTTTTTCAAGCCATTTGATTGCTCATTAAATTTGATCAAAATTTCCAATAGACATTCATGCCAATTAGATCAAACTCTCTGAACAAGCCAATTTGATCAAATTATTTGAACGTCTATGGACCCATTAGGCGCTTATTGGTGGTGGGGTGTGAAGTGGCCTCGTGTTAGTGATTTTAATTTTGTTGAGTGATTAATTATTGCAGTCGATTTTTTTGTCCTACCTATTTGCTGATTGCCTGAGGGGCTATTCCAGCTACGCTATGTCTATTAGGGGCGCTCACGGATTAAACCTCAGAGAGTGAGCTAACACTGGCCCTAGCAGGAGCAGTGCTTAGCAGAATCTACCATCGGATCAGAATCGCGACCCACTGAGAAGATCCGATCAGAAACTCAGTGGCTTGTTTGTGGTTACCTAGCCGACGTTCCAAGCCACTGGACGATCGGACTATCAGGCTATTATTATAATTTTCATCAGTTTTTGCTACTTACCGTTGTCGACGGCGCTGACCAACAACTTGGCGACTTGGCTCGCATTCAATTCCACGCGTTTAGCTTTTGTCTGATTTTTAGTTTTGCGGGGCTTTGGTGCCGTCTGTTTGGACGGGAACGACGTGCGTTTGGTATCGCTCTCCGATTCGGATCCCGAACTAGAAGATTCATCGTCTGAAACATAATATTTCTAGTGATTTAATTTTAGTCCTATTTGAAAATTTCAGATTAAATAACGCGAAAAGTTTCGCTGCTAGAATTGCCAAAGAAAAAAACATAGATGAAATTTGATTAAACTCGACGGTTACAATTTCAGGAAAATCAAGTTTTTGAAGGTTTTGTTTAAATTTTGGTTATTATCAAAATTATTATAGTTATTCAGATATTCCTCGAAGTTAGTAGTAAAAGGCATATTTACTATTACAAAAATCCTTCGCTTTGTTTTCATTTTCCATTTATTAACATAAACAAATATGTTTAAATTGCTCAATAGTCATAAAACTTGAAGAGCAACGCGCCATGTCGTTTTCAAGATCCCATTTACGTTGATAATAAGATAGAGAAAATATAAGGAAAGTAAGGAACAAATTTCACGCAGGATTTACTTTCCAATAGTCTATTTGAGACTTATTGGAAGGCTTCAGAAAAAAAAGTTTAAGCCTGTACCCGCCTAATGAGAGAACGGAAAGACGAGCCACGGGCTCTGAAACGAAAATAATCAGTGCATTACATTTTGACAACGGTATAGTGTTGCTCTGAACGGAGAGCATCTTAAATATTTCTTTGCTTTTATTAACTGCTTAGTAAAATCAACGAAAAAGCTTTCTTGCAACGTACTTCCCTATCGCACGTTTTGTTTGCTGGTCGAGAGGCTGAACCGAAAAAAGTGTAACAGTGAATAACTACACCAAAAGTTGTCATATTTTTGCATTATCTTTTGCGTTATCGGAAAGTGCCTCAAAAAGCCTAATCTAAGAATCAAAAATATTTTATATATTCATAATAAATAATAAATTTTTGCATAAGTAAGTAAATAGTGATATAAAACAGGTCGCATTTATTCACGTTTTATGATTATTTTAATTATTTTATACGGACCCTTTATTTAACCATTACTCAATACAAACTCACAAAAAAAAATTGCAAAATTCCGCTCCAACCGAATGTCTATAAGACGACTTTCTTTTATTTGACGAATCAAACGAAATGAAAATGCTGTAATGACCCGCCTAATGTTTAAGTTATCGAGCCGTTGTTCACTTAGCGATAAAATACAAAAATCTCCACAGCATTGGTTAATCTATGATTGCTTTGTTGTCGGAATAGGCTGCGGTCTTTAATATTCCTTAGCGTCCGTACTTGAGATAGGAATTAGTAGGAAGATAGGTAAGGATACTATTAACGTCGTTATGACCTAAATAATAAGAGGGCAGGTGTGCGCTCGTATCGAACGATGCGACCGTGTCCGTGTTCAAATTCCGCAAGCGAATAACAATGTTTCTAATGAAATACGTATTTGGCACGTGTTGTCAAATGATTTCCATGAACATTGTAAGAAAAGGCCTAATTCTGCCGCGTTTGAAGTGAGGGGCAGCCGATATACATCGAGAATTCGGTTTTATTTTTCAAGCTGCGCGGCAGCCCTCACATTTTGATATTTATGTACTCTGGTAAACTTTTAATATAAGGGAAAAAATTGTACAGATTTGAAAAAAAAATGTGAACAATACCTTTACATTTTATTAAATATATAATGATATGGTATATTCAAAAAGTGGTCAAACAATAATAAAAGACTTAATACGTTTTCTGTACAATATTAAGAAAACAACATTTAAGGCCTTTATTTTCTAAAAAATATTGTATACAGTAGTATTCTTGAAATAAATAAAACTCGTTTTTTTTCTCAATGCCAGAGTTATTTTTTTATTTTTTTTATTGTTTAGAACAGCTCTCAACACATCTGCTCATAGTCTAGCTGACTGATTGCAAGCTAAAGAAAAAAAAAATGTTTAGATGGGTGGTCGAGTTCACAGCCCACCTGGTGTTAAGGGGTTACTGGAGCCCATAGACAACTGCAACGTAAAGGCGCCATCCACCTTCAGATATAAGTTCTTAGGTCTCAGTATAGTTACAACGGCTGCCTCACCCCTCAAACCGAAACGCATTACTGCTTCACGGTATGCAGTCGTCGTGGCCTAACGGATAAGACGTCCGGTGTATTCGAGTTGAGCGATGCACCGGTGTTCGAATCTCAGGCGGGTACCAATTTTTCTAATGAAATACGTACTCAACAAATGTTCACGATTGACTTCCACGGTGAAGGAATAACATCGTGTAATAAAAGTGAAACCCGCAAAATTATAATTTGCGTAATTACTGGTGGTAGGACCTCTTGTGTCCGCGCGGGTAGGTACAACCGCCCCGCCTATTTCTGCCGTGAAGCAGTAATGCGTTTCGGTTTGAAGGGTGAGGCAGCCGTTGTAACTATACTGAGATCTTAGAACTTATATCTCAAGGTGGGTGGCGCATTTACGTTGTAGATGTCCATGGGCTCCAGTAACCACTTAACACCAGGTGGGCTGTGAGCTCGTCCACCCATCTAAGCAATAAAAAAAAAAATAGGCAGAGTGGAGGTACCTACCCGTGCGGACTCAGAAAACGTCCTACCACCAGTAATTACGCAAATTATAATTTTGCGGGTTTGATGTTTATTACACGATGTTTTATTCTTTCACCGCGTAAGTCAACAACAGTCAAGTCGAGAACATTTAAGTACGTATATCATTAGAAAAATTGGTATTCGCCTGCGGGATTCGAACACCGGTGCAGCGCTAGATACGAATGCACCGGACATCTTATCTTTTAGGCCACGACGACTTCAAAATCAAAATTAAAAAAGTTTTGTATAAAAATTACATAAAAATGGTTTTTCTTTACATCTATAAAATCCTTTGACCTAAAATTGAAAAATAACTATATATATCTTTATAGTATATTATATTTATAGTTTTATATCCCAGACTCAGACGTGATGACTAGAATTTAGTTTCTAAGAGACTCACCGTTCGATTTATCGTCGCCCGAGCGGGTGCTTTTACCTTCAGAGTTCTTTTGTCTTTTTTTACGACACTCATTCTTATCATTTACGAGGCCGAGCTCCAATAACCTCTCCACGTAGCTTTTCTTCTGCCGTTTCCGGGGCATACGAGATATGATCAAAGCCATTGGATCTAGAGATGAAAATGATTTTTAAACGCGTTAATATATTTAAATTTAGGTATTATTAGTTTTTTTTTATAGATTACTTTATTTTATTTATTATTTTATAGATTAGATTAGTTTATAGATTAAAATTACATGCAGCGGCAGAATAACAGCGATAGTTTCAGCTATCACAAAGCTGAGCCGCGGCGTTTTTTATCTCCACTGTCAGTATAATTAATATATTGTAATATTGTTTAGATAGAATTAGAAATGTATGTCATATTAATTGAAAAGTTATTTGTATTGTGGAGTAAATAAATGTAATTATTATTATTATTATTATTAATGGCCGGATCGGTGTTTCATCCAACACGATCCCCATGTAAAGTCACTAATTAATCGAGTGAAAAATGTTTCTATGTCAGCGATCGTATAAATGTAGAATCCAGTTCTCGTCGCCATTACAAAAGGCCTTTTATTTACATTGACCGTTAATTGAGTAAAAATATATTAAAGAGGCCAATATTTGTTTTTGTTGATTGAAAACGTATTGTTGACGTCTGACGCTCATTTTCGTTGAATTCTTTGCAACATCGAATATTGAGATGAGAGAAAAAAATGTTTTGTGTTCGACGGAACGAAGAATTTCATTTAACATTTAAGATTCGTATCCCTAACGTAATTGTAATTTCAATCGTGTTTTTATTGCTTGTGCTGAAATTGATGTTGAATTGAAAATGTGACGAGCCGAAGTCACAAAAAAACATCAAAATTTCACAAGTATTTTAACAGTATCATTAGTACTTAAACGACACTCAATAAGCAATTATATTTCACGGCTGTCTTGAAACAGGAAGCTTTCGCTGCAATTAAGTTTACAAAGTAAAAGCTTCGTCGCTGCACGCGGTTTTATTGGCAGTAAATGCATAACTTTCAAGAACCTAAGCAATACATCACTTACCAGCGGAGTCGGCATACTGCGGCCATAGTTCCCGAAGCATTTCGTCCTCTTCTGGGCTGAACTCTTTGGGTACTCTCTCTCTCGCTCGCTCCTTGTTACTGCGCTTCGTAGGAGCTTTGAATATGAGTCCTAGTTCTTTTAGTTTCTTTATAACCGACCGTCGGGTTCGAGTACGGTCTATCAGGTTTTCCAGGATCCAATCGATGACGTCTAAATAACGTTTAAATGTTTTTTTATAGATATTACACATTAATTTCTGTGCAAGATTTTTTATATAACAAATGAATTAATTAACAAATAATTTATTAAATTGGTATAATGAGGTTCGTAAGAGAGTGTTAACTATGAATGTGGAAGGATATCGAGGAAGAGAGGAAGAGGGACTAAGAAGAAACGGATGGATTGCGTGAAATACGATATGGGTAAGAGGGGAGTGAGCGAAGAAATTGTATATGATAGAAGAGTATGGAAGGAGAAAACATGTTGCGCCGACCCCAGACTGGGAGAAGGGCAGGATAATGATGATGAATTTATTAAATTATTATAAATAATCAGCGTGTCATATTGTAGTTATAAAATTTAAGGAATTTATTACTGTATATTGTATTGGACCCTAAAACAGATATGGTGAATTGCAAATTGTCTAGCACAAACGGGTCTATCAATCATTAATTCTGGTCTGAAAGGCTGGCTAGCCGTTATGGTAATACAACTCCGACTTTGACCTAATGTACCCGGCGAGCGAGAGCACTCACGATGTGGCATTCAAGAGTTTAACATCTTAACATCATGGGTGCTCATCTGCCCATGTCTCAAATATACGAGTATAATCGGCAGTTTTATTATCCTCCCACAAAGAAACATACTCTAAACCAGTACAATAACGTTATTATCTCACTAAATAATAAAAATATATATCATGATAATATTTAAAATATTCAATTTTACTATTCAACTGTTAGCTGTGTGTTTCAAGTCGTTTTTAATAATTTGAACAATAAAAACCGTGTTTAGCTGATTCGTGTATTCGAGAGCCTAATTAAGTGTTCTCTTTAATGACGTCATAAACATGTGACTATAACATTATAATTTAAGGAGTTCTTAAGCTCAGTTCAATTCGCACAGCAAAGCGAAGTGTTACCGAAACGAGCGCTATACGATCATTTTGATAGCTCTGTACCCGTTTAGAGAAGCCCTCACAAAATGAGGGGCTTCATTACGGATCTTACCTTTCGGGTAAGGATTCAGTTTAAGAATGATTTCTTTCTCACGGCTCACACACTAATCCTGCCTTACATTTGAGTTAGTAAATGGTTTCAACACAATTCTGCTACATACATTTAACATCGTGTAATAAAAATCAAACCCGCAAAAATTATAATTTGCGTAATTGCTGGTGGTAGGACCTCTTGTGAGTCCGCACGGGTGGTACCACCACCCTGCCTATTTCTGCCGTGAAGCAGTAATGCGTTTCGGCTTGAAGGGTGGGGCAGCCGTTGTAACTATACTTGAGACCTTAGAACTTGTATCTCAAGGTGGGTGGCGCATTTACGTTATAAATGTCTATGGGCTCCAGTAACCACTTAACATCAGGTGGGCTGGGAGCTCGTCCACTCATCTAAGCAATAAAAAAAAAACATAATGTACCTAATATGTGACCAAAGAAACGACAATGGAAAACGAATTTGGCGAAAGGTCGTTTTTATTGTTATCGTATTGTATATTTAAAACAGGCTGACGTTGTAGAACTGTAAGAATTATATCAGAGAGAGCCGCTATTTGAGTAAATAATAATGGCGACTAATTTAAATATTTACTGTTTTATTATACTGAATTGTATTATATAATTATTGAATTTGTACAATGGATCCATATAGCTTCGTATATAGTTGCGAATGTAATCAAGTGTGACTTAACAGATAATATTGGTATAACGTGTTTGCTTTGTCGTATGTGTTTTCAAAGGGTTTATTTGATGACATCACCTTGATGTATGTTATTAATGTTTCAGGCGTGTGTGATTAATTTTTGATTAATCAGTTTTGATGAAAATGTTGACATCTGTACTATGAAAATACATTTGATATAGATTGAAAGTGTTACATTAATATTGATTAGTTTTGGTTACGAAGTGTTGCGAAGCTGCAGGGGTTGGTTCTAATTAATACTGACGCATGACAATCGGCAAATTACAATAGCCGTAATTGCAATGCACTTGAGACTAAGTGGCCAGTGCATGTTGGTATATAATTTCCGGTATTCCGTATGCAATACATAAATCGATATTATCGGTATTCAAGTACGGGATAGTAGAATACCGGGGCGATAGAATGTCGGGGCGCGATGAAGTACTTATCTCTACAGGTGTTGCGTTGCGGATCACGTCAACTCTCTCTTTTGTTTTGTCAAGAATAAAGTCGTTTTAAATCATTTCAACGCTTTAGCTTTAGTCAGAGGGTATTTCTTCTACACACAGACCAGATTTCTGAACGGATTTGTTAGATTTTATTTGCTTAGGATAAATTAAAATATTTCTGATTTGTTCGACTCGTTTTTGTGACTAAAAACTTTATCGCATTTAATTAAAACTTCTTTTACAGGTTAATCTCACGTTTATTACTTCAGAAGTTTCGAATAGGTTTACAGTAATATAATTTTCCATAGAGAATTAGATGATGGTTAGCACAATATTCTACCTTGGGGCGGCTGATGGCTTGAGGCTGCGCTTAATGCTATTGTTTCCAATACATGTGGAATAAAAGCTTAACACAGTTGTAATATCAGAATATTGAATAAGTCATCAATATTTTAGAACTCTGTTATGGTCGGTAGTAATATCGTAAAATTGCCAAACCATAAACAGAGAGCAAAAAGTAAAAAAAAAACAGTGTGGTAAGTAAATACACAGCGATCATCTGTTGGCATGTACTTTTTTAATAGCAGGGGTAACAAGCATACGCCTCGCGTGTTGTTAAGCTATCACCAATGGTAGTTTCTTACAAAGCTTCTGTGAGTACTTTTTAATTATTTTTTTTGCCCGCGCATTCTAGGCAGACGAGCAAACGGTCCACTTGATGGTGAGTGGTTACCGTCGCTCATGGACGTCAGCAATGCCAGGGGCAGGCCCAAGCCGCTGCCTACCGATAAATCCTTACATCAATGTAACTTCATTACACCTATGATAATTCGTTCCTTAAAATTTCACTCCGAAGACCTCCTATATCGATCATTCTCATTCAAGGGATCAAAGCAAGCTAAACCTAAAGTGTATTTAGGGAGATATTGTATAATTAATCCAAAGAATAATTAAAGGATCTTTCATGTTCAAATGCCACTATATGAAGGGTTTTTCAAAGGAAGATGAATCACGTGTCTGTGATGAAGATTATTAAAGTAATAACGTTCTTTTATCCTTTTAAGCCGTTGGTACAACGTTATTACAAAAGCATAACACAATTTAATATTACGTGTTGGAAGCATAGATTGAGATGCGTGTACGTTATCAAGAAACATATCTCTAAGCTCCGAAGTTGCCCTAAAACTTGACAATGTCTTGTTTTCCGCTGAACAAATACATCATCCTATTATGATGGTGGCATTACTTATGCTGCATTAGATATAGGCACCTAATTCATTTTTATTACATTACGCGCGACCCCTCGCCGACGTACGTAACATCAATGTTTGCACGGAATGGTGAATCTTGTTTTTTTTATGTTAACATCAATAATGGTCTATTTTGTTGAGGGGCCACGAGAAAATCCAAGGCAAATGTTTTATATGACATAGGCGTTTCTATATTTTGTTTGATATAACAAGCTTCGGCCTCTGAGTAAAATGAATTTCTCAAAATGAAAATGTTATCTAAATAGTCGTTCAATTGATTAGATTTGAGTTTAAAAAAAACATGGAAATATTTTGCACATTTATACGTAATATTAGAGTGATAATTATTATTATATTATAATTATTATATTACAATAATAATTGAGGTGACATCTGTCATGTACTTATTGTCAATTTGTCAATGTTTTTATTGATGATCACTTTGTTGGTGCAACTAAATAACACATAAACACCGAATATCATATAATAAACAGAATATCTTTGAACCTTGTAAACGCAGCAGAAAATAATCCATCTATGTTGCGAACATCGCAGCGAATGGGAGTATTTATTGCGATACAGATCTATACACCACATTGTACGATATATTATTTCGAGCTTGTACGTGTAGGTTTTTGGGCTCTTGATACTCTCAAACAGCCAAGATATAGATATGAATTTAATACCACGTGAAAAGTAAAGTGTGCCCAGATGAATTCTTGACACTTATAGCGTTTGACCCTGGGATGTATTAATGGTAATTGTCAACAATAGCCATTGTTAAGATAAATCGTAATCCGTAAAGTGAGCCAAGTACTTTTCAAAATTATCACATACAACACAGATGGACTACCCTTAAGTTTATTTGGAACAAAGAATCTTTAATATTAATACTCTGCTCCCTTAAATAAATAACTTTTTTTTTCATACCTATGCTTATATCTTTGAGAGGCTATTTCAGTTTCTCCTTGACGTGTAGGTGTGCTCACGGGGCTCAAACCAGAAGTGTTGCTAACACTGATCCTAGCAAGAGCAGTACTTCGCAGAATCTACCACCGGATCGGAAACGCGACCCACTGAGAAGATCCGGCAAGAAACTCAGTGGGCTGTGTCTATGGGTTAATAAACAACGGTAATGAAACCATAGCGCGATGTAAATCGCCGCCTACGAAATCCAAAAAGAAAATCGGAACTAATATCAAATTACGACCCAATTAAAAGACTATTAAAATAATAATCCGACGGAAACGCATTACTGATATTATAGTCCGTTCTACGGTTAAGGCCGTGTCATTTATTAATGAAATTCAGAACTGAAATTTTGTTACAATATTGTTATAGTTCAACTATTATCCCAAAGGAATATCAGAATAAAAGATATATTATGAATTAACACTCAAGGAATGGCCTATATTTATGTAAATTTTCATTCAAGCCTGGCCAACGGTTTACATGCAAGCTTCGTAACAAATTTCACAGTTATAACATTCGTAGGTATAATATTCGTATTTTAGTTAATCAGGAAATACATTGATTACGGCATCTAAAGTACGTACTTGTTTTTATTGGAAATGAAACGTTTCAATTGTAATATAGAAGGTAAATAAATTTATAGATTCAAATTCGAAAAATCCAAATTATCTACGAAGCGTTGTTGTATCTGTTGATAGTATGATATACGAATATATGGCTGATACCAAGCTTTTGTAGTGTCTGGAATATGATTGATGGCTCCACCCCCACTTTGTGTAAGGCGATCACTGCAATCCTATTTTCTTTAACACCTCATTCCATATTGTAATTTGATAATGAACACGAAAAAAAATGTGAAATGGCGAAAATCGAAAGAAGTTTTTAAAATAATATAATATACGTGTTCCAATTACAAAATAATTAAAAAATTAAATAATAGAAAAGTTTTTATATAACAGTATTTATGGCCAGACTAGTTACTTTTGAAAGTCGTCATGAATATATTCAAGAGATTCATTCCATTCAGGCCGAAGTGACAGAACGTCTTATTTTTTTTTTTTTAAATACCCCCACCATTCATTACCATTACCCTATTAAAGTTGCGAAGGAGTAATGCATTTCGTTTCGATGACCCTAAGTGCATGTCTCACGCTGGGTCAAAGCGCGTTATCTGATATTTAGGGGCTCCGGTAACCACTTAACGTCAGGTAACGATCGTGTGCTCGTCCACGCATGCAGTAATATAAATAGTCTATAGAGCCATCGACTTTAATATGATCGCGTATCTCCGTAGATCGTTCTGCGTTCTACATTAGTCCAGTTAAATTAATGAAATGAGGACAAGAATCTCGGAATGAGAGATAGTCAACTATAAACTTGTATAAACCTTTATTTTGACACCCTAAAATTTGTCTCAAAACCTACATAGCATAGGGTAAGTGTCATTAAATATATGGTAAATGATATGAAATGAATACATACTGAATTATTTAAAAAAATATGATAAATGTAGAAACAAACAGAATGCAGACAAAAAGAAAGGGGGGCATTAAAATAAAGTTGACCCACTTCAACTTTAAATCGTCAATGCCAAATGGTAACTTAAATAACTGCATCAAAATGTAAAAGTGAAATGAATGTTATGAATACCTTGATCTGTTTCCGGGTTGGTCTGATTTTCCATGTAGAGCCGTCTGAGTTCTTCTTCTTGTTCTTCGGACCAAACGCCTTTGCCCAGTTTGTCTCTTCAAATAATCAACATTTCATTAATAAGATTTATAAGTACACTAGCGACCCGCCCTCGCTTCGCTTCGGAAACTGTAATATTATTATTGATTTCTCCACTATTTAATGCATGTTATTATACATATAAACCTTCCTCTTCAATCACTCTATCTATTAAAGACAACCGCATCAAAATCCGTTGCGTAGTTTTAAAGATTTAAGCATACATAGGGATATAGGTATATAGGGACAGAGAAAGCGACTTTGTTTTATACTATGTAGTGATTATCGCGTCGCCTGTAAAGTCCTAGAAAACTATGTATTACCGTGTATTGTATATTTTCTTAATTATTGTATTAAAATGTATTTGTATTCGAATACATAAGCCGCAAATATGAAGTCCAGAGAATAAATACATTTACGAATAATACATACCTCGTAATTACGTTACTATCGCTGGCTGTCATAAACTGATAATGGGATTTATTAGTGTGGTATTTTTTTGATCTTATAAATAATCAGCTTTTACCTGCTGTCGGTGTAGAGATCGTATCCGTATTCAATGTCCAATGCGTCTTTGGAATTTGTCCAGAACAACAGTTCTATGAAGGTTTTCGGGTTTTTAGAGGCTATTTCGGTGAATTTTCGGAAAATATATATACCGAACTTCTCTAATTCCTGTCGAAACGTTTAATTAATTTTTAATTATCTATAATGTTTTGTAATTCAGTTAATAGAATCAACTGATATCTTTCAATGAATCTAATGTCGCTTTTGTGTATAAAAGACGTTTATTTTGTGCTCTGATAGAAATCAAATTTTGCGAAGGTTTAGATTTTTCGATACACCGCGAGGGCACGAACGACATCCCCGAATCTACGAGGGGCGATAAAATCTGTCCCCCGGTCTATTCCCGGTCGAGCCCCGAGTTAGAGCGAGACGGAAACATCTGATTTTGTTCACACGTGCCTCGTAACTTGTAATAACGAAAAAATATCGAGAGTAAGAAACAGTTATAGTTATCTACGAGTGGATTATCTGTTTTGCATTACGTAGGAGAATTGAATATAAGAAAAATATATTTTCGGTTATTGAAAATATCTTAACGTTTATTAAGGGCGATATTTTTCTACAGAATTTTCAGAGTACAAAGCTAGGTCAAGGGATCGTGTAGCGTATTATAAATGTAAACCTTCGCTGCTAGTGTATAAGAACGAAAATCCATTTTTAATTAGACACACAAAACGGTTTAGTATTTTTTCGGCTTTTATTCTTTTCTTTTATCATTAATTTTTTTTCCACTTTGACAAGAAAAAATTACAATAACAAAATAAAGCAGAAAATGTAATATATATAAAATGAATTAATATTTTGAGATGTCCGATTATAATTAGATTTCGACCACTTGCGTCGGGCCCTAGTTAGATTGGCTACTTAAAAATATTCGAGGTCTAAAATATTTAAGCGTTAATTAAATACCTTATGTTGCTGCATGGGATGGTTGAATATTTTTTGAAATATCAAAAACAAGCTGGCTTGAAACATCATGGAGGGTCGTTTACAATCCCAAGCGACTCTGTGCAGCATTTTGATGGCACAGTGATTTGTGTGGGGTAAATTTTTGTCGTATCGTTCCAACAGCGAGACGCATGAGCTCACAACTTTTGGATGGCAAAACCTAAAATTATCCCAACACCATATTTAATTATTGTTTATTCTAAATTAGGCTAGAAGATCTTACATGACAATAGTTTGTGTTCGGTTTTAATAATAAAAAAAGATGACATACAACACTCGTAATAATAAAACTGGGATATTACATTAAAAGTTCATAACTAGCACCATCTACTCAATTTTCTATCCTGGGTAGTAGTGTATTGAGGCCGTATGCGCTGGTAGGTATTGTCTCGTTTAATTCTGCATCATTGATTCAAATCTGAACCGTAGATTAGCTATTATTCTTTTTTTTGGCTACCTATGCTAGTTTTTACTGGTGGTAGGACCTCTTGTGAGTCCGCACGGGTAGTTACCACCACCCCGCCTATTTCTGCCGTGAAGCAGTAATGCGTTTCGGTTTGAAAGGTGGGGCAGCCGTTGTAACTATACAGAGACCTTAGAACTTATCTCAAGCTCAAGGTGGGTGGCACATTTACGTCGTAGATATCTATGGGCTCCAGTAGCCACTTAACACCAGGTGGGCTGTGAGCTCGTCCACCCATCTAAGCAATAAAAAAAAGCAACTTCGAGAGGTTATCTTAATTTTAGCCAACGTGCAGGCGAGCCTACGGAGCTTAGTCTGGTGACTTGGTAACACCAGCCCTAGCAAAAGCAGTGCTTCGCATAATCTACTACCGGATCGGAATCGCGACCCACTGAGAAGATCCGGTGAGAAATTCAATAGGCTGTATCTGTGGGTTCACGAAGAACCCTTAGTCGCATTCGACGAGAACGGTGACCGGTGCTTGTACTATCTAATAGCAACGATAGTGGATCGGGATGATCCGAAGTGACGTGTTTTGGGTGACGGCGACTGTTTAACGCGTGGTTCTCAGGATCGTGTATAACACTATTATTTCAAATAAGATGTTCATTTTATGTTTCAATATAGGTGTCGTCTGTATTCACGTAACGGTGTCGAGTAGTCACTTAACTCTAGGCGGGCCTTGAGTTGCTAATTACTGGAGAAACAAGTATGTCGTCAGCACGTCACACAAGGGAACGCACTTAGAAATACTAAACGTTACGTATAACACATATGGAGTCCTGTCGAACACGAAGCACCTGGGACAAATAGCTTACACAGCAAGATGCCTATACTAGAAGATACTGGTAATTTGCACATTCATAGTACAGACTAGTGGAGCAAACACCCTTACTGCCTATTGTTTATATTTAATTTAATCTATTGGACGGATGGAATGTTTACTTGAATTTTTTCCCTGCGATCAATTATAATGAGCAATACAGTTATAAGTATACTATAGAAAAAAGAATGAGACGAAAGACTTAGATATTATATAGTTCCAACTATGGTATGCGCTGTACTGAATGAATAGGAAAATTATAATACTAAGGCTTATTAAAATTTAAAAGACAGGTAAAATTACATTGCAGGAACTTATAAAAAATATGGATTTAATTTTTTTTTCTTTATCGACAGTGTTTCAAAAAGCTTAAAAAGTTTTTATTTCCAGCATAAATGATTGCTTTCATAAAATCACTTTAATGGCAGAGTGCGCTTGCCAAATTGCGTTATACGTAAATTACGATGTATAAACATTGTTCATTCATCGATTACTTTTAATGTTTTGTATTTTTAACCGAGCGCTTTTGAAATAATTTTAAAATACTTTTAAATACAAACGACATTCTAGTTTGAATTACGCATAACGAATTAACCGTTTTAACCCATAGACATAGCGGTAGGCAGCGGCTTCCCATAGCGGTAGGCAGCGGCATGGCTCTGCCCCTGGCATTGCTGAAGTCCATGGACGACGGTAACCACTCACCATCAGGTGGGCCGTATGCTCGTCAGCCTACAAAGGCAATTAAAAAAAAAAAATTTCAAGACCGAGACTAGCCCAACCTCGTGTGTACATTAAGCAGTTATGTCACGGTAATTACAAATTACACACTTACAAATTTTTTAAGCACAAAAGAGAAGCATAATCTAATTGTCGTTTTACCTTGGAAGCAATGTACACAGTGCGACCTGACCCAATGAACAAATGTTCCGCTTCCAACTGGGACGTGATTTTATCACAAACGCAAACAGACAAAGATTATTTAACCAATTTTCACGAGGACTCCCGAGGGAGGGAGCACACCTTTTAATGTTATACTCGTACAAAAGCCGCCCGCTAACCATTCTAACGCAATCGTATTTACTTAGGCTTGAACTGACCTGTGCGTCATATATGATATTTTATCGATCTAATCGAACAAAGAACTCTATAAGCGTTCCACCAACCACACGACGTATGTTTGCAAAACAGTTTCGCTTGTTCTGGGATACTGTTTTTTATATTTTGTATATCTATGGTAAAACTAAAAAGTAGTGGATGTGTCCCTAAAATACTCCCATAAACTCGGTGAAACCGATTCCGACGAGTAAAAATTTCAAGAAAACTTATACATCTGTAGCTTAGTAGCGATCGAAGGCAACAAAACGAGCCGAGTTTGTCTTATATCATTTAATATGATATAAATATAAATTGTTTTAGTACAATTATAATGAAATTAAAGTAACTGATGGTGAGGCTTGTGAGCTCATGCAACAAGGTACCACCGTCCCTAACATTTTTGCCGCGAATCACTGATGGGCTCCAGTTTGGAAAGTGAAATACAATACAGTTGTGACTGAACTCACATTTCAAAGTTGATGGCGGAATTTACGTTTACTCTTGTCTATGTATAACCATATAACTACATGGGAGTCGTGCGCTAGTTTATCCAACTAGAGATTTCATAAATGTAAATATGTATTATAAAAAAAAAAACAAAAAAACAATAAAATTAATTTCATTTTTTTTTATTATCTTGTCGATATCGGTCAGGACATCAGAGCGAAGTTATAAAACTGTTGTATTGACATCGGTCCTTAACGCATGCGCTATTTTTTTAAGTTAACCAGACGTCTTGAAGTCAATAAAAATAAACAATATACATCAAGCTTATAAAGTCGGGTTCAAAAAAAAAAACTTATTATTACCAGTTCCAAGTAAAGTTATATGACGACGACGTTGTTAATTACGTATGTTTAAGGCCCAGGTAAAATATACCTATTTTCATTTAAACTGAGAGAGATTCGAAGTTTTCGCCAGGCACTGATAAAATATTAACCATTATCTCATACGAACTGAGTGCTCACGGTAATCTACCGTAATGTTTCTCGACAGTGTAAAATGTATTCTCAGATTGTCGTAATTTTACCACAACGTAATAAGAACGAAGAGCTAGAATTACGAAATTATCTTGATAGTGGTTTTTTTTTAATATCACAAATTCTATGGCATTATCTATTCATTAGTGACTAAGCTAACTAGGTACAATGGGAACTTTAATTTAGAGAGACGCTTTTATGAATTGTAACGATCCAAGCAATTGCGTTAATGTTTTGGAAAATGTAGATTTTTTATTACTATTATTATTTCCTGATTGTGATAATATATTACCAGTATGTACATACTAGGCTGCGATTTTTTTTCCGTATTGTATTTTTTTATGAAATTATAAATTATATGATAGATTGCCATAAACCAAATAAAAAAGACAAAGGGAGGTGGCTCATATGGCGCTGTTAATTAAAAACAGATATTTCGGACATTCACACAACGGCCCTTCCCCTCTTTAAGCCGGAACGCCTGATTGCTTTATGGCAGAAACAGTCAGGATGTTGGTACGCACCCATGCGAGCTCACACTATTAATTGTACAAATATTATTATCTTAATATGGTGCAAATATATTCTTTCAGATCATTATGATCACTAACGCAGAAAAGCATTTGGGACGATATTGTTTGTAATAAAAAAAAAACTTTCCTAAATTAAAAGTCAATATTATTATTTTTATGTCAATCTTTTAGATTAAGCTTTCTCCCTTCTTCCTAACTTCTGCAATAGGGACAGTGTCGTTAATCCCGCCACAGCGCTACGTGTGGTCACTGCGTCACGCGAGTGTGACCATATAATGTATAATTTTATACAATGTGCACTAAAAGGTACCTTTGAACGAAGTCTTGAAAATCGAAATCAGTCTCGACAATGGCAGTCGACCTTTCTTCTTCGTCTGAAACAAATTAGATAATGTTATTGATATCAATTTGTTTGTTGCTTAGTTACGTGAATGTGCTCAATGCCCAGTTGATGGGTGGTAGAAATCGCAACCTCGAGACATGAAGCAGAGTTCTCAATGATGTTGTAGTTATATGCATGAGTGATTCGCGGCAGAAATGTGCGGGCCTGTAATACGCTCTATCCGCATCCGTACCCGCACCCGCACCCGCAGTGCACTGCCATGATATTTAGAGAATACGGATTTTAAAAGCACTAGAATATTGGAAGCGCGATTGATTGTTTGTTTGTTTGTTTTTCGAGCAGTAATAGTTTGGAATTGCTGATGTCCATGAGGGACGGCGACCACTCATCATCAGGTTGGCCGTATGCTCGTCTGCCTATAAAGGCAATAAAAAAAAAGGGAAAAAGCGGAACACACTAGTACTCAAAGCCCTAAAAAAACATTACTTGCCTTCCTCCTCGTATTCTGAACCTTGGGTTTCGTCGACTTCGTCAATTTCTGTGAATCAAACGCATAAGTGAATACGCCAATATTATTATGGATATTTTTTTGTATATGTAACGTTACATACGTTACATATAAAAAAAAAGTTTGCGAGTATGTGAGTTTATTATTACAATTAAAGTTTTTGACACTCAATCTGGCCACAAAGTCAATCATCAAATTCATTGATCGCGTCATCACGCGCATTATAACGACACATTTTTAACAGAACCAAACACAAACATCGGGTTTTATTGATTCGGTTTCCGCGACTAGAGGACCCTGGTATATATAACATACAAAATTCAAAACCAAATAGACAGAATCGTCAATAGACACAGACGATATAAAATTTACTGATCGCGTTATCAGTCATAGAAAATTCTGTTTCATAGGCGCATAATATGCAAATTAACGTAATGAAAACAAGGGTAAAAAAAAAACGAATCGGGAATCCCTGACACGGAAACCTAATGAGGCAAACGGATTTACCTGTGACATCTGTCACAACACCCAAATCAGTGTTATAAATCGTTTCCAGCATACTCAGCTCTTCGTCTTCAGCGATGTCGCTAGCACCGAAAATACCGTCTTCGGGCCACACCTCCCTGGACAAAACGGAGTCGTCGTTAGTACGTCGGTGCGGGGTCGGTACCGCGCGACTACTAGCCAGTGTGCTTAGTGCGAGTTTTTTAACGTTCTCGATCGCGTAAAAGTTAACTCAAATTTGTATGGAGTTGGAACAGCGCCCCTGGCGGCAAACGAAGAGAAGCTTAAAACACTCGCACTGAAGGCTTCGTTAAGGGACTTTTTGGCGGGAACGCGAGGAGTGAAGTTGTGTGATTTGTTTTATTTTGTCTATTTAGTGTTTCTTCAGGTTTAAATATGTAATAATGGTGGTTTATTAACTGTTTAATATCTGTGAAAGTGCACAAATGTGGGAAAATGAAACAAAGCTGCTGGACGTAACTTCTCGGGTTCCTCCAAAAAGTCCACTGAAAAAATCTCAGTAAATGACCACCATTTTACTGCGATTATATTTCATCCCATATCATCTCATTTCATTAAATTTCATCCCAGTTGATTAATGTCTCAAATTAATCATCTTCATTTCATTTCACTCCATATTATCATTTTTCATAAAATTAAGAAAATAAAGTAAAATAAGACATGACTTAAAGGTCTTAGTTACCAGGTCATAAAATCTCTTAAAAATTAAAAGGCTTCGTTAAACAGAACGCGTACTTAGCGTTGCGTTTTAATGTCGCGCTCTATTCATGTCACATAAATTGACTAGATGAGTCCAACGCTCCTTGACGCAACGCCTTCTTCAAATCATAGTGCCTTTCGACAGCAGTGTGAAAATTTTAATTTATTAAGATGAAAGATTAAGAAATTTATTAAGATGTCGAGTGATTCAGATGTGGCATTGTATAAGCATGAGTATTTTCTAACTAATTCTATCAATTTTTCGGGCATTATCCAGTATTTTAATACACATTCACTCGAACGCTAAAATGAAATTTGTAAAAAATTACAACGCCTGACGTGAAAGCGTCCTAACGCCGCGACTGAGCGTCCTGCTAGCGGTGGCGCTCTGTTTGTCAGTATGTTACCATAGTAGTACAACACATCTCGGCGTCATAGCGCGCCCTCAGTTTAGCGCTCTGACGCGCGCTAAGTACGCGTTCTGTTTGACGATGCCTTAAGCACACGCGTACCTCGCAGCCCTGAACATCCCGACGGCGTTCTCGAACTTGTACTCCCGCATCGACTTCTGTATGTTCCTCATGCAATCTTCCCTGGAAAATAATTAACGTTTTTACCCGATATAACACAATATGCCGCGAGAGGCGGAGAACTTTATAATTAAAATAACGTTGCCGCACCAACTTATTCCAAAGGATTATTATACCTTGGAGCTGTTTTGTTGAACAAAAAGACAAACATTGACATCACTTTTAATTTGATCCTGTATGTTTCGTTTTAATGAATTTATTTAATGAAACTCAGTATTAGGTAATAACTTTCACAATAATTAAATGCTAATGGAACCTTACTTAAATTACTTTTTTTTATATTAATAACAAGCTAGTCCGGCAGACTTCTTAGTGCCTCAATCGATAAATAAAAGACCTAAACATTTGTATAAAATAAACTTAAAACAAACAAAAGGAATCCGTCCGACGGGGGACACATCAAACGAAAAACAAAATTGTTATTTTTATTTAATTCCGAGCATTTTCATATTTATCTACCTTTTAAAGCTTTTCAGGACTTCCATAAATAATTCAAGACCAATATTTGCCAAATCGGTCCAGCCGTTCTCGAGTTTTAGCGAGACAAACGAACATCAATTCATTTTTATATATATAGATAACATATTGTTTTTTTCTAGATTTGATCTGCCTTTATTGAGCCACATTATGGTGGGGGGTTGATGGAGCCTATAGACGATGAGGATATCGTCGCTCATCTTGAAACGTGAGATAAAATCTATAATTGTATTGTGTGATGGCAATTCCATCCATCAAACCGTCATGAGTCATTGCTTCGTGGTAGAAATAAGTAAAGATGATGGTATCTACCTAGTAGAAATAAGTAAAGGTGATTGGTTCACAATATTTCTAAATATAAAACGCTGAAATTCAATCTGGAACAATGACGTGCGCGAAACGGTTTTCTAACTAATGACCTCTAATTAATTTTGAACAATTCTCTTAGGAATTTTAAGCAAGTAATTGTTTACTTTTGCTGGTCTATCGGGACATCGGAGGCGGCGTCGAAGGGCGGCGGGTACTCCTCCGGGCCTGCGGACAGCACGGCCGCCAGCTGAGGCCGGGCCTCCTCCCACGCGGGGGCTCCTGGCTCCGTTGGCGGAGCTCTTTGTGCTCTCGGTTTGTTCCCTATAATATTATATTGTAATCCCTGTAGACGAAGCTTCTAGAAAATCCTTTGAAGCCCACGCGAAAATCTTTCCTTTACATTTATTTTTTGTTGGGTCTGATGAAGATTTATTAATCTTGAGTTTGAAGGTTGAGTAAAATTAGATCTCATTTACAAAAGTTATGTATTTTCTGCGACTGCTGCTACTAATCTACCTAATCATCTAAATCAGTTACCAAACGGATGTGTTCACGGCCTACCCAATGCGAACCGGTAACCATAGACCCGGTTGAAGTTCCAATGGTATTATAGATATAATGGCTACTACTTTTTTGGCTAATATAATGGCTTTTACTGGTGGTAGGACCTCTTGTGAGTCAGCACGGGAATGTACTACCACCCCGCCTATTTCTGCCGTGAAGCAGTAATGCGTTTCGGTTTGAAGGGTGGGGCAGCCGTTGTAACTACACTGAGACATTAGAACTCATAATATCTCAAGGTGAGTGGCGGCATTTACCTTGTAGATGTCTATTGGCTCCGGTAATCACTTAACACCAGGTGGGCTGTGAGCTCGTCCACCTATCTATGCATTAAAAAAAACTCGCATTACTGCTTGGCGGCAGAAATAGGCAGGGCGATAGTACCTGAGCGAGCTTACACATAACTAACGATCCACACGTAACATATTAGCATATCTATAACCAATAAACAAGAACCTGGAATTCAGTAAAGCAACTAGAAGCCAAATCAATGGATACATGTTGTACTAAGCTCAATTGAAGATCATTGAACATACCTTTTAATAGTGTGTATATATAATACTGTTTAAAACAAAATAAATGTAGGTACATCGCGTATGTAATAACACAGTACCGTTTTTGTAGCGGAAATGCCATTATATTGGATAGCAAGCAGGCATGTTATCGTATCGCAAAACCGATCAGTTTGATGAGGGTGAAGATGAAAAACTGCGTTTGATAAATGCCGTTTGCATGCACATAAACTTTAATAGGTAGTCGAATTGCTATACTAGCATAACTATAACAATTGATATCGTCATTACAATTATATGTACATTAATTGTAAATTCTCGCATTTAATGAAGTATTTAATCGTGAAAGAGTAAAATGCTAAGATTCCTTTGTGTCTATTTCCTGATACTACCTATACATATGTAAATTTATTTGTTAAGCACATACTTGTCTAAATTAGCTCTAGTCGAACCCGGGCGATCTTTGATTTGAGTTTGATGAAATCACTACTAAACTTCACAGAATCATCCGCTAGACTAATCTGAGGATTTCATCGAAAAAGCTCCAGCCATTTCGAAGTCTTAAGAGGATATACAACAACACATCGAATTTCTTATTCATAGGATTTGCTGGAAACAAAAGTTTCAATAACAAACACGAACTCACTCTTAGATTTGGATTTCTTCTTGATCTTCTTCTGCACCACTAATCCGGTCTTCTTGCAATAATGTTCAAGCATTTTCAAGAACAAATGTACAGTTTCGACTAAATCCACTAAATAAGACCTAAAAACATAATTCAATTAAGCTCAATATCCAACGGCACGTGTATTCGATAATCATCCGTTCGGATTGGGTTCGAGTACCTGGGCATTTTATTTTCGTCGTAGTTAAGAAATGTGTTGAGTATGAACTCTCTGTACTCTAGGACGTAAAATATATTACTCTTTAATACTTTAGCGGATTCTTTGACCGTTGGATCGGTGCTTTTGTCCATGGCCAGTAAGGTGTAGAGGAGTTCCTTGTAGGCGCGCAACGCCAGGTGCAGCCTCCTAACCCAGACTCCGAACTTCTTTTTTTCAACTTTGATCATATCATAGTATTTCTCCATTTGTTGTTGCACGTAATGGAACATAGGAATTGACATAGTTTCGCTAAAAAAAACACGTTTATTTTATTAAACTTGCATATCATTTGGATTTGAAATATGTTGCGTAAATTGTCGTTGTTGTTCCACTAAAGCAGTTGAAAACGGAGACAGTTCAAGCTCCACGGACCTTGGGCCGGATACACGAACTTGTATCTGCACTATACCACTCTACCTGGAATCGTCAGGGTTATCCTGTGTGCCGCCCCAAAGAACATCATTGCGACGTACGATCCAACTTCGTCCTTTACTGTACTTATTTATTTATCAGGCATTCACCAAACGAAGTAATACTTAGGGTCCGTTCACACAGACCAGCTTGGGGAGGAGAGCAGATTTTTATCACGTTGGAAATATAGTTTTGAGTAATTGTAGTAGTTTATTTTTGCATGTGCATTTGTTTTTGTCATTACGAATGCTTCAACGCGCTGCGTGTGGAGTCAACCGGCTCAGATTGCGTGTGCGTTCGCTTTCAGATCTCTTCCAGCCGGTCTGTGTGAAATAGTTGACGGCTCCGCTCCGGCCAATTTCAACGTCCGACGACGATCGGGTCTGTGTGAAAAGAAAAAAGCGGGCCGGTCTGTGTGAAGGGAACCTTAGGCGCGCCTGCCCTGGCATTGCCAACATCCACAAGCGACGGTGACAAGTAACCGTCAAATGGAACGGTAGCACGTTTGTATTCGAAGGTAATAGTAAAAAATAAGAACGAAACAAGCCTTGAGAAGCTATATCAGCGCCGCTTTAACTAGTAGGTGACCTCACGGGGCTCAAACCTGATGACGTTGCTAACACGAACCCTGGCAAGAGCCGTGCTCCGCAGAATCTACCTCCAGATCGGAAACGCGACCCACTGAGAAGATCCGACGAGAAACTCAGTGGGCTGTGTCTGAGGGTTAATTTACTCGTCGAGTCCTTCGTCGCAAGCGACGGGTTCGACGAGAACGATGACCGGTGCTTGAGTTACCTAAAAGCACCGTTAGTGGATCGGGAGGACGGTGATCTTGTAACGATTACATTGGACATAGAGATATAAAAACTTTTTAGAGACACATTAAGATTTCAAAATGTTGAGTTGCACAGAGAAGTCTTGAGGATGTCTCGTCACTAAAGATGTTAGTGGGTTTAATAGATTCGTTCTAAATATCGGGATAGGACTTGTTATACTAGTTTATGTAAGAGTGCAAATACCCAATGTGGGTGCCGCTTCCACGAGGTGGACCGACTATTTGCTAAAGGTCGCGGAAATCTGCTGAATGTCGGCTGCATGAAAGAGGTAATTGTGGCGAACCTTGGGGAGGTCTATCTAGCAGTGAATGTCGGTATGCTGATTATGACAAGTTTATAATTTGGATTGTAAATCTTCAAATATCCATCCATGTCAATATCTTGTACGAGCAAGCACAATTCTCTTCTGACAAACCTTTTAGTGTAATTAGATTCAAGTTAATTTTTCTTTAACGATGTCAGCGTGTTCCTCCAGTCTTACCATTACCTATACAGTACCACTAATACAGCAATAATGATAGAAGTTTTTTTTTTATCAAGACACAACAGTTGCTTAGGTATAAATTGATCTCGGTTCACACATGAAACAGGAGATAATCGCATAGCTACGTTAGTGTTACATCACTACCCAGAGCCTTATACCGGTACACTACGAACGTTGCAAAATCTAATTGATAATCCTCCTCCTCCTCGCTTCGTTGTCCTCGGAACTGAGGGCGATGACCTCCCTGTATAATTATATCCTGAGCACTATACTGTGTTCTATAAGCTCCGTGTGCTTAGTGCGAGTTTTTTAACGTACTCGATAGCGTAAAAGTTAGTTCATATTTGTATGGAATGGGGTCGTTTGCGTACGTTTGCCGCTAGGGGCGTTGTTCCAATTGCATACAGAAATGGCTTAACTTTAACGCTATCGACAACGTTAAAAAACTCGCACTAAGCACACCGTTCCGTGCGGCGTCACACACGGCCTCCAGCATTCGATAGTACAATAACAAAAATACCTGATCAATCCAACTTGAAAATTGTGTCCTCTATTAAATTCCATGAAGAATTTAACCGCCCACAAGTAATACGACTCGTCGTTTTGCTGGGCCTTGGCTCTGACGAGTACGTCCTTCACGTAATGCATGAGTGAATTGTAGGAGCCGTTTAAAAACTCAATGCAAAACTCTTTTAAGAATAATCTAAAATGATAACAGGTTATTTACTTGGTGTACGAAAGAAAATCTACGGCTATAAAATTATCTGTATTGATAAAACTAAGCGATTTTCAAATTAAGCAATTACCTATGTCAAAGAATTTGTTTTATTTAGATTTTAGATTTTATTTTCGACTGAATTTCGTCGATTATGGTCATTATAGTAGGTAGGGGCTTGGCTCTACCCCTGGCATTGCTGACGTCCATGGGCGACGATAACCACTCAGCATCATTGGGCCGTATGCTGCTCACAAGCCTGTCAGCCTACAAGGGCAATAAAAAAAAATCGAGAGTGCATTGAGACAAAATTTATAATCGATTCGAAATTAACATGTATAATGTAACCTAGCAGAATAATGAAGATCTAGGCACACTTGGCTACAGTCGTCTTATTTGCAACCTTGCATTAATCGGAAGCGTCGCGCGCTCACCTTATCGCGAAAGCGGATCGCCTCTCTAACATTCCACTTTCCATTGGCCTCCTGTTTTTTGGTTTCACCAGTTTCGATTTTTTCCCGCCGCTAAAATCTAATTTCGATATGTCGTTTAATGGCTTCAAGCTAATTATCTCGTTGTCCGATATAGATTTCATATTCTGCACAACATATGTTCCTCCGAATCGAGAGTGTCTGTGATTATAATTTTTTAAGTTTCATTAAGCTATTTTATTTTCACAGTTTATTTAAAAAAAGTTTAAATATATAAGAAAATCTTTTATGAACAAATTCACATACTTTTATAATTAAAGGAAGAGATAATCCATATGAAATATGAAATTAAATGTTGTAGGTTTATTTGTTTGGTGACAAAATTAATAACTCTCAAAATTTTACAGCCATTTATCATTTTCTGTTTGAATTGCTAATCTAAAATATTGTATAGAAAAATGACATAGGAAACTTGTCTGCTGTTTGGAGCAAAACAAATTTAAATATTGCTGAATAATCACCCTTATCTTTTGAAGTCGTCGTGGCCTAAAGGATAAGACGTCCGGTGCATTCGTATCGAGCGATGCACCGGTGTTCGAATCCCGCTGGCGGGTACCAATTTTTTTAATGAAATACGTACTTAGCAAATGTTCACGATTGACTTCCACGGTGAAGGAATAACATCGTGCAATAAAAATAAAACCCGCAAAATTATAATTTGCGTAATTACTGGTGGTAGGACCTCTTGTGAGTCCGCACGGGTAGGTACCACCGCCCCGCCTCTTTCTGCCGTGAAGCAGTAATGCGTTTCGGTTTGAAGGGTGGGGCAGGCGTTGTGACTATACTGAGACCTTAGAACTATATCTCAAGGTGTGTGGCGCATTTACGTTGTAATGTCTATGGGCTCCAGTAACCACTTAACACCAGGTGGGCTGTGAGCTCGTCCACACATCTAAGCAATAATAAAAAAAACTTAATATCATTAATTGTATATAACACAAAGTAAATTCTTTTCATCTAATCGTATCAGGTTTGCATTAACAATGATGAATAAACTCATTATTGAAGGAATTTTATTCAAAATTTATTTTAGTACTGCAACAATGTTTATTACGATACCTTGTGGCAGAGTACTGCTTAATTTTGCTGAGTCTTAGATTATTTTCTGTCATTCTTAAAGATAGTAATTCCTGTTCATCTTTTAATTTTTCATCCACACTCCTTTGTAATGCAGCATCAGCAAGACTGCTTGGATTTTGTTCTCTCAATAAATGTGATATTATTTCAATTATATGCATAAAGTACTGCTTTTCATTCTCTGATGACATGTATAAAATAATATCTAAAATACCTGATTGATTTAGGCTCCATAAAACCTAAAATTATTTAAAAAAATTAATACCTAAAAAGTACATTTAATTTTAATGTAATAGAATTTTTAGTATATTTGTTTTATGTGCATTTTAGATTATTTTTAATAGTTTGACAGTAATCTTCTAACGCAAATTATAAAAGCTCATAAAATGAATGAATGAAATGAATGAATGCTCTTTGTCGGCCTATAAGGGCAATAAAAAAAAATTACATTTATCAAACAGTAATGGTACATGCCAGAGTATTCTTTATTAAATTAAATTAAATTATTATTTACCTGATCATGTATATTAGCATCATTTTCAGGCCTTTTCTCTTTATCTAAATCAGCAGGAACATGTAACACATTTCTGATTAAAATTAATATTCTTTCAATTATCAATCCTGTGTCCTCATCTCGCTCTGACCAGTCCTGTTCAATGTATGATAATGCAATATAAAAATACTCAAATTGTTTAAGTATTGATTTTTAAATAATTTTTGATTTTAACGGCAGCCTGTTGCACTTTCAGTAAGTTTCATCTTATGTATGCCCCTGAGCCCAAATGTTCTATGAAGCCCTGTCAAAATGGCCAGCCAAATCTCTTGGCTAACATTTACAACACCTGGCTTTCTCTATAGTCAGTTTCACATAGAAACTTATAAGTATGTGTTAACCCTGAGGCATTGCTCCACTACATAGTGCATTCAGTTTTGGATTAGTCCTCCAGTACATTATGGGCAACTGTCATTAGAATTTTTATATATGATTCAGGTCCTATCATTGCTTTATTGGTGCAATATTGCATTGTAATATTTGAAGTGGATAAACAGGTAATGTTTTTATAAATGTACAGTAACTTTTTTTTTTTATATTTTATACCATAGTGAGAGAGAAACCTGTTTAAGAATAACTGCTGTGTCTGCCAACTTTGAGCAGTCATAAGTTAAATAAAAGTTATGTTGCGATTATTATGGTTATTTTTACCTGTTTTCTAACCTATGTAAAATTTTAAGTTATAAATTTGCACGATGATCAGTATTATTATTTCTTAATGATGTACATCTTAACATTAAGAAGGTATTTTATCATCATCACAAACATACAATATCTGAGTATTTAGAAGTCACCTAATATTCATTTGTGGATTACCTAAGTTATAAATTTTTTCATATGAGCAAGGAATAAAATTTTACTGACAAGATCAATTCCAATGAGTCTTATTAAATATATCTTACAATAAATTGTTTTTACTGTAACTTACAGTTTCTAATATTTTTGCTAGTTTTTGTGAGAAAACATTCCAAATATCAACTTTGCTAAATGCTTCTTCCTTATATGCTTGTAAATGTGTGAGTATTTGCAAATAGTTGTGTCTCGCTGTTCTTTCGGTTGGTACTTCTTCTCTGTACAAGAGCAGAGCTGGGTTTGTCAAGTTTACTAAAAGTCTGAAAGATACAGATATTGTTTAATCAGATACCATTTAAATTGACTTAAATAGTTGGAAGTTGAAGAATTTACCTTAGAGTTACATCAAACAGTTCAGCATTCTCCCAATGATCTATTAACATCCGGAGTAAATCAGTTTGTAGCACTTTTGTTTGGCCCAAATGCCTTCTTATTTCATGATCTTCACCATCGCGACGCAAATATCGAATAAGATCTTTAACGGTATTAATGGTAAATTCATCAATTAAGTATTTACCGGTTTTTTTGTCAAAAGTTCCAAGGGCATTGCAAGTAGCAGAAAGTTCAGCTGATAATAATGAAGACATTTTATTTATTGAAAATGGTATGTACAAATTATTTTACTTCGTATAAGATCTTGGCTTTTCACTATTCACAACAGGAAATGATCATTTTATCAAATGATTGTTACATCCGAGAGTATTATAATAATAAATATTTACAAAACTATTTTGTTTTGAATATTTTTTAGGTTATAAAAGTTCACCCAAATAAATATGACATTTAAAATGACATGACTTTTAAAAGCCCGCGAAACGAATTTTCGTTCTGAAACAAACAATTTTCAGGTAGATGTCGACGTTGGAAATCAACACTACGATAAATAAAGATAAACAAGCCCTCTGAAACTGTTGAAAAAATTACATATTAAAGAAAGAAACACTGATTAAATAACCACATTAGGGGCTCGGTTTTGAAATCTATCAAGAACTACACATTTACGGTTACCAAGGCAATGTGAATATTATAAATATACACAGAGAGGGTGTTTTCATATTGGCTTCCATATTGTCTCTACTTAAAATAAAGTTTTGTACAAAAAATATGTTGTTCATCAATTGGTAGTACTAACTACTATTTTATGTTTTATTTTTTTTAATTCTGAGTGCCAATCACTATAGCACCCATATTACGCTTAAAATATGTACTTGAAACACACTATGGGTGAATGCAGCAGTTATGTTGACCACGGGAATAACAAAAATGAATTGGCTACAGCTATAATTTATCCATCATGTCCTGTCTTATTTATTTCATTAGGGATTGAGTAAACAGATGGATTATTCATCATCCTCATTAAGATTCTTTAACATGTTTCAAATCATGTCAGCTTTTCGCTGGCTCGTAAGCTTTTTTTTTTATGATTGAATGATTACTGGTGGCCCGGAGGCCTTTCCAGTTTCACCAGGACAGGTGGGCGAGCAAAGGCTCAGCCAGGGGAGTAAGCTTGTTCATTTCCCTTGGCACCTCCTTGTCCAGGTACCCCAATTAGATTGCCATTGTTGGATCCTCCTCATTTATTAAGGGTCTAAATATAGTTCAGCGTGTGTGCCGATCCTATTCCATAATTCAGCAGTGACAAGTACAAGACCGATTCATATTGTCTTAATAATTGTAACAGTTCTTGGAGTATATGACAGCATCCATTCCTGTAGTGTACAGACGGTTTTAAAATCAGTTCAGGTACATATTAAAACATTAAACGATAAAGCCTTGAATGGTGAAAATTTGTTGTCATTAATTTATCCATGCCTTATATAGCTTAGGCTTTGGAAATATAAAATCGTTTTTTTTTATTAGTGGAGGAGCTCACGCTCCATCTGGTATTAAGCGGAGCTCATAAACATCAATATTGTAAATACCAGCATGAGTTCTAAGGTTCAGTTTTATAGTACAACTGTTGCCCCGAAAACCGAAATGCTTTTTTTTATTGATTAGATGGGTGGACGAGCTCACAGCCCACCTGGTGTTAAGCGGTTACTGGAGCCCATAGACATCTACAACGTAAATGCGCCACCCATCTTGAGATATAAGTTCGAAGATCTCAGGTATAGTTACAACGGCTGCCCCACCCTTCAAACCGAAACGGATTACTGCTTCACGGCAGAAATAGGCAGGGTGGTCGTACCTAACCGTGCCGACTCACAAGAGGTCCTACCACCAGTAATTACGCAAATTATAATTTTGCGGGTTTTATTTTTATTACACGATGTTATTCCTTCACCGTGGAAGTCGATAGTGAACATTTGTTGAGTTTTTTTGTTTTTTGTTGCCTTTGTTGGCAGACGAGCATACCTGATGGTAAGTGGTCACCGTCGCTCATGGACGTCAGCAATGCCAGTGGTAGAGCCAAGCCGCTTGTACTCTCCGCAAACCTCGTTTGAAGAAGGACATGTCATAGCGCTCGGAAACACCGTGGAGGGGAGTTCATTCCAAAGCCGGATGGTACGTGGCAAAAAGAATCTTTGGAAACGCACTGTCGATGAACGCAGGAGTTCCAGATAATATGGATGAACTCTGTTCCGAAGGCGGGAAGTGCGATGATAAAAAGGAATAATTCCCCAGAGCATTCCCCATGGACCATACGGTATAAAACACAGAGAGAAAAGAATTCCGTAGATCCAGAGGTACCAAGCGATCCGCGAGAGCGGGACTATTGACCATCCAAACAGCCCGTTTCTGTATGGAGTCAAATGGAAGTAGCTGGTATTTCATTAGAAAAATAGGTACCCGCTTGGGATTCGAACACCGGTGCATCGCTCAACACGAATGCACCGGACGTCTTATCCTTTAGGCCACGACGACTCACGGGATACTGACTCACGGGAGAAATAAGCAGAGTGGTTGTATCTACCCGTACGAGTTCACAAGACGCCCGTCCACTATTATTGTGGTGTTAATGTTTGATCCTAAACTATACTACGAGAAAAGGTATGTATACTGAAGTTAAGTAAACATGTATGTTTAGTTTTTGTTGTCAGTAGGTAATTGACTATGGATCGGTGCCGTAGCACTTGAACACACTGCCTAAATACTATCTAAACTGCACATACCTAATACTAAGCCGCTGTAAATCTTGGGTTTTGCTTGCTGGCCATTGCTAGCGGGACGAGATAATCCTGGCTATTGGTGCCATGCCAGAACTTATCCTGAACATTGGCCACCCGCCAGGGATAATGGTCCCGACATCCAATGGATTTGCGTACGGAACACAATGTAAACTTTCATAGTTGCAAATTAATGATAGGTAAATAAATCCAGTATCAGTGTTATATTAGTACCGCTAATAATGTTTCTACTTGACTTAATTGGTTGACTTAATTCAGCTCAGTTCATATGTTAACTTATAGGCCATTTCTTTTAATATTGTTTTTCTCTTTATCCCTATTTTTCATTTTGTCACATGATATACACAATATGTTAACAACACAGATAATCATTATTTTCAACAGATAGCTTACATTTTAGCGCTTTAAACATTCAAATAATAGCTTAGAAAATATTTGAAGCCAATAAAGGCGGTTTATTCATATATTTTCTTTTCGCTTATGTGAACTTGATAACTTAGTTTTTAACACTTTAATAACCAATATAAGTTTAAAATTTTTGATTAGACGTTCAATCTTTCTTTACCACAAACTAGGATTTTTACTGTTAGAGGTGACAAAATAGGATCGCATAACAAAAGAATCTGGAACAGTACAAAAGTAAAAATACTGCAGTACCCGTGCTCTAATGAGTAAGATGCCCGTTGTACTCTGGTCTACAATTACCAATAGTAAACACATAAGTATCTAACACATACTCACGAACGAGTTCAATGTCGTAAAAAATGGTGGTAAGGCATGTCGTGTGCAAATACCACCAACATGCCTATTTCTGCCGCAGGTTCTTTTGCGTTCTGTTTTCAAAGTTGAGACAGCCATTACCCAATACAGCTGTTATTGTAGCCTCGAAGTTATGAGGATAGCGCCATTCACATTATGACATGTCTTTTGTAATCACATAATACCATGTGGGCTATGAACTAATCTGACGAACTACAATTAAAATAAATGTTGTCATTAATTCATTTGTAATGTTCCCATGAAATCGTTTGAAATGTTCCGGTCATCCCCTGTACTTTATACAAATAATAATTTCCTTAGGTAAGTAAATAATTTATTTAATGTTAAAAACGTTCTAATTCACTCGAGGAAATTTTATTTTGACTGGTAGTCCCTCGTCCTTGTGACCCTTTCTCCGCTCGGTAAATATTCTTTGATACTTGTAATTGATATTTGGTTTTAGGTTAATTTTCTGGATCCAATAAAACATCGTGATGGTGAACGAGAAAATAGGGAAATGTTTATAAAGATCTACTAAGGAAGTAACATCGCTCCTGACTCTGATAAAAACAGCAATTAACACGCTTTTTGTTTTAGATACAGAGGTTTATGGTTGATGAATAACGAGCAAAATCTGTTTTATAATCTATTGTGTTCGTTTGACTTCGGTAATTTGTAGGATGAGGAATTGTAATTAGATCAATTAGTTCAACCTGTTTGAGACGGAGACTGAAAAAGAATGGATAAATTATTTACTAATAAACTTTTAATAAACAGAAGCTACAAAATCTTGCCACTTTACTATATGTGTATGATGTAATGATGTAAAATTCTAAAGAATCGATAACAAACTTCTATTAATAAATTTTACAAAATGTTGAAACTAATTTGTTTTAAAAATTAATGATTGGTTAACTTCGACTTGTAGATACTTTAACTGCACAAAATAATTGGCAAAGGAAACATGACACTTTTCAACCGGCCATTATTATTTCATAATATGTTCAGTGAGTTAATAATATTATAAAAACTTAAATCTACCAAATAAATATTTAAAGTGATTTAGTCTTTCACAGCACGAAACGAAAATTCCATTTGCTCACCATTTTTCTCCATTATTATGATACTTTTTGCAGTCGCGAAACTTTTTGCGACGAATAAAAGGGTTTACCTACGGTTGCGAGACGAAAGACCTCGTGCTCTTTAGGGACCCTGAATACAATGAATGTAGCATAATGAAACTGTACCCGTAGCGATTTTATCAATTATTACTGACTGAAGCTACTCAGTCTGCGTATCTATTACAGAATGATTTGAATTGTCTGAAAGTGATTTATTATTCATGAGGAGGATAGAATAAGCGCCTATTTCATTGAAAGCGAATTTTGTGCGCCAATTTTGTTTTAAATTGTATAATTACTATTGAAACTTTATGCATTAAACTTGTGCTTCAGATTTCGTTTATCAGTTTTATAAAAGTTACATAATAATTTATCTTCTAAGTTATACTTCATTTGGCACATTTTGGAAAACACATCTAGTGTATTAGTATCGTGTATTGAAGTTGCGCGCGTCAATATAACACTCAATAAATGACTCTGTGATTTAATTATAAAAATGTCTATTTGAGGCTATATATGAGTCGTCTATTATCAAAGGTGGCAATCTGTGCATTTGGACAAAACATTTTTATTGATATGTCAATACAGATTTATTTGAATATAATCGTCTCCTTCAAAGAATACGGTTCAAAACCTGCATTAAATAAAGGTTAATAGTTAACCTGTTATTTATCTAAGATGTCGTTCCGAAGAGTTTTGTGACTGCCAATGGAATACAAAGTCAATAATTCGTTTTTCTGATTTACCAATCATTGTCCAAAAGTCAGATTGCCGCCTTTGATAATAGTCGACTCATATAAGCGTTATTAATTAGGAAAATTGTATAAACATAAATAAATACATCTTGTGAATGTTGTATTGGTAAAAGATTTAATTACGCCATAGGTGGTGTTTGCCAATATTTAATTGCCAATATTTAATAATTTTTTTTTAATTTCCTTTTCCACGTTAAATTGGTTTTAATAATGTGCCCGTCAGATTATGTTTCACAATGTTCCTTTATTTGTTGTTATATACTGTTTATGGATATTTTTTGCATTAACATAATATTCTTAGTTACATTCCTAAGTGTTTCGGGAAGGAAACAAACAAAAATAAATAGGTCTTGTTAAATTACATCTCATTAGGAGAGGCGGCGTAAATCAAGCGCGAAACGATTGTAAGTGAACGCACCGAGTGCCTCCCCCAGCCACCCTAACTACCACCTTCTGGCATTTTAACGTTGTCATCTAAATTGTGCGAGTAACGTCTTTCTAGCTATATTTACTTTTCCTTACGGAGTCAGAGCTTTCATTTACGTCATTTACGAGGAATATTCACGTGTGCCGTATATCACTTTAATATTTCATCTGCTTACATTTAAAAGCTTTTGACGTTGACCTATTCGTCTGTAATAAATCCCGTTCCTGTTCATTATTTATTAAAATTGTACAAGCGGATGTGATATGACATTTCGTACGTAATACATTAGATTAGCATTTGAAACTGAATATCATAATTTTTATTAATAATAGCGCTGACTTACATAAAATTAATGTAATTTACACCACTTTTGCGCTTCAATTACGTTTTTTATATAAAAGTTTTTTTTTGTGTTAACGTGTGTATTATACATATTAAGTAGGAGTTTTCTTACGTCTACAGTTTGCCAAATCAGAAGAAAATACTAGTAATGGTGCATAATTTGATTAATAGAAATAAAAAATACATATTTATAAACAAATACTTTAACTTTCTATATACTGAAGTCGTCGTAGCCTAAAGGATAAAACGTTCGGTGCATTCGTATTTAGCTATGGACTGGTGTTCGAATCCCGCAGGCGGGTACCAAATTTTATAATGAAATACGTAGTAAAAAATGATCACGATTGACTTCCACGGTGAAGGAAGAAAATCTAGTAAGACCTCTTGTGAGTCCGCACGGGTAGGTACCACCACCCTGCCTATTTCTGCCGTGAAGCAGTAATTCGTTTCGGTTTGAAGGGTGGGGCAGCCGTTGTAACTATACTGAAACCTTAGAACTCATATCTCAAGGTGGGTGGCGGTATTTACGTTGTAGATGTCTATAGGCTCCGGTAACCACTTAACACTATGTGGGCTGTGAGCTCGTACATCCATCTAAGCAAAAAATACAGACTAATCTGCAACTTCATAGGTTCAAAGATCTAACAATAATGTCTCCACGATGATCTAGACGCGTAATACTTAATATGTCCATTCCTGTGACTTAGTATTTTTATTTAATGTCAGTTTTAACTAATTTTCATATTGAAATACTAAATCGTTAGGGCTCAATCACATAGAACAAGTTGTGTGAACAAGTTGTGCTTTATCACTTAATGAGGTTCAATTATTTTCAAGAACAACAATCAAAATTAATAAGGATGTTACGAGGCTAGTTTATTTATTGCCGTTAGTTAAAGCAGGCAATAAAAGAAGTGGTCATCCGTCAGACACTCTAGTCCTCAGTCAGAGGAATGTAATCAAGACATTCGTCACAGGCAGTCACAGGCCCGCGGGGCGCATCGCTCAAACCAAAACCGTGCCAGTACACCGTGAAAGAATGATTACATTTTTTCCTCTGAATGATGACGCTCTTTTTTATTTTCCGTACAACTTTCATGATTCATGAAAGTCGATTACAATACATTTTTAACTTAATGTTATCTACTAGGTATTGACAACATAAAACACATCAAATGATTTGTTGCTAGTTTTTAACTAGCACTATATAGTTTAGCACAGTTTATTTCAATAACAGTACGCATCTATATATTAATACGTGAAGCAAAAACTTTGTATCCCTTTTTACGAAAATTTCGAGGACGGATGAGTATGAAATTTTCCACACTTATAGAGAATATAGAGAAGGAGTGCACAATGCTAATATTTTTTTAAAGCTATGCATAAAAGATACATTAAATTAATAAAGAAAACATTACACACACTACCATGTATTTGACGCACACACGCATGCATACTATTTATTTAATGTTAAACTTTTGTTCTTGACGTCTGTGGTCAAATTGAGAATAGATTAAATATTGTTTGTCTTTATTAATGTTTTTTATAGTGTAGTCTTGGCGAAATTTGTGATTATAGAAGTATAAAAAACAATCATAATAGTGTACAAACTTACAATTCCAATTAATTAATTATAGTCGAATTTTGACTACAGAGGGGCCACTAATAATATTAATTTTGCATTTCATGATTTTGTCTGAAATTTTACAATACATACGATTTTAAGGGATAAAATTTTGTCGTTATTCAGTAACCGCCGTGGTAAGCCACGGAGAATAAACCGGTACCACTGACTACCGGGCATTCATGCACGACGCTAAGCGTTACTCATTTTTCTATAGTTGGAGGAAAATTGCTGTCGTATTTTCGGCTCACATGTCCTTAAGCCGGAGACAACGAGATTATCCGCGGGGAAATAAAACGAAGACACGAGTATCATCAATCTTTTCCCCAACAATCTTGTTGATGGAACTAACTGAATTGGTAATTATCGTAAAAATGCCATCACTCGTAGGTTTCTTAAAATAAAATATTATCTTAACTTACTTACTTAAAATCGAAACACAATATAGTTGTAATGAACAGAATATAAAGCAGTTTTAAATATAATTAAAACTAGTCTTACGGATTAATTTCGTGTTTTTAAGTGTCATTTACGAGTACATAATCGTATTATTTTTTAATTATGTCAACGATTCGCGAAAACTGAAGCCAGTAGATACTCTTAGCTAATTTAAAATTTTATTTTAAAATGATTTAAAGTTACTTAATAGTGTTTTTAAAAAAATCTAAAAAAAAAACTGATATTAAAAAATCATCATATCGGAGTTTAAAATATTAAAAAATCATCATATCTACATCACGCCGGAGTTATGAAGTTGGAATTATGAAATTGTAATTGTTCGTAGTATAAAAGCAATAAAAGTAATTATGGTTGAATAAGTAAAAGTTGGCCGCATTCCCGCAGCCGTCGTCCTGGTCTAGCAAAACTTGTACCAATTATAGCTACGGTGACCATGATGACGTAAGAGTTCTAAATCTCTTTTCCTGCTTAAATATCGTAAAATAACACGTGGCTTTGGATTCAGTAAAAATAATAATTGATGTTTAGCTTTATTTTATGTTTGTGTAATGCTTCAAATAGAATATTCGGCACTTCTAAGCTCACGTTGATTTTAGTTCGGTAGTAGACGGTTCGATTGATTTTTTCGACATTTCGTTAAGTACAGCATAGTTTGGCACTTGTGACCAATTATACATATAAAGATCAGGAAACACTTAAACTAATTAGTGTGTCCGTGTTCCCGATTATTATTATAAAGTTTGTAACCGCGTACGTGCAGGGCCACCCTGTTAATTCCGAAAGTCCCCCGTTAAGGGGCGTCGCTAGGTCTTATCTCTCCGCTTCCGTCGGCGTTGACTTACATTTAATTGTCCAAGTTTTATTGTAGCCACCCTAATGGCAATATTGAGGCAAGAACTGATACCGAAGCTTTGAATAACATTACTGATACCGACTCATATCTAGTTAACTGTGTTTCCTAACTAGGTTAGGATTTCTTTTTAAGATTACTTGGAGGTGGTTTTTTTCTACCCTTTATCTTTATTTTTTTTAAATAGCGCACCTCGAAGCACTAATATTTGTTTTCTTTAAAGTTAGATGAGAGGTTATAGCGGGTAAGACATCTATGAAGTCGTAAAGTTAAAACCATAGACTGCAATAAGGCGACCATCGCATCATGATGCTGCACTGAACTAGTGCCCGGAGAACAATTCAATTTATTTTTATAGCTCACGCTGATACGGCGACCGGATCAAGTGTCTAGAAGCTAATAATGAAAAACGTGTCTTATTCAAACATTAATATCTATAATATTTTGATGCTAGTTTATTTGGTAAATCGCAATTATTTTAATGAAAGAATTTCATAATTAGTCATGTTCTTAGTTATAGATGCTCTATAGTGTATTCTACAATCATTATAAAAATGAATTAAGCACGTGTAAATATTATTAGAACAATGTTAAAATATGAATATTTTTTTGTAAATAAAATTTTTCAATTTTTTTCGGTTTTTCACGTGTTTAACATTTTATGTAATAAATAGGTTTTCATTAATTTTCACGTAATATATTCGACATTGCGACTTGTTATTATTTCGAAAATGTTCAGGCTTACGTAAAATCACTTGTGGCATCCCAAAAACATCTCGTTCCGGAGAACTCCCCTTTGTAAATCACTCATGTAAGTAACTAAACCAAGAAACCAACGTAGTTTGAAAAATTATTCTCTGAGGGAAACCCTTGCTGCAACCTTTTTGTATTTTGTGTTCGAGCTAAAATTCTAAGTAAGGCCTTCAATTTAGTTGTCCAATGTTAACTAGGTATACAAAAGATATATAACATAAGTTATTTAAATTTGTACTGGTGGTAGAGCGTTTTGTGAGCACGCACGGGCAGGTACCATCACCCTGCTTATTTCTGCCGTAAAGCAGTAATTCGTTTCGATTTAAAGGGCAGCCATTGTACTGTAAAACTGAGACTTAGAACTCGTATCTCAAAGTGTATGGCGGCATTTACGTAGTTGTTGGATTAAAGGAAATTCTAAGTCGTCAGATTTGACATAAAAAGAAAAGAATAAACACACAGATTTCAAGTTAAATAAAAGCTGATAAAACGAAACAAACATTTACTAAAACAAATATGGAGTTCAGGAAAACGACTATTTATTTTAAGTTAATATGGTTTCTCTTACCTATGCTGATAGCCTTGAGAGGCTATTTCAGCTTCGCCCTAACGTGTGTAGGTGAGCTCACGGGGCTCAAACCGGAGTGTTGCTAACACTGACTCTAGCAAGAGCAGTGCTTCGCAGAATCTACCACCGGATCGGAAACGCGACCCACTAAGAAGACCCGGCAAGAAACTCAGTGGGCTGTTCGGTAATTTTTATTTTATTGCGAGCTCACAGCCCACCTGGTGTTAAGTAGTTACTGGAGCCCATAGACATCTACAACGTAAATGCGCCACACACCTTGAGATATAGTTCTAAGGTCTCAGTATAGTCACAACGGCTGCCCCGCCCTTCAAACCGAAACGCATTACTGCTTCACGACAGAAATAGGCGGAGCGGTGGTACCTACCCGTGCGGACTCGCAAGAGGTCCTACCACCAGTAATAATAATAATGTAATCATGTAATAATATAATTAATAATATGTAGTTAATATGTAGTTTGAATATTAAATGTAAAATGTTTGCGGACCACAGAGGTATATTCAACTGTATGCGTGGTATGCACTGAAAGTTGCGTCACTAAAAACCACTTCTAGTGGTTAGGTTTGTTAACATAAAATTCACGGCATTTCATTGTAAATATAACGTTTCTGAACGTTTGAAATTACTGTAATGGTTTTGATTTCAATAATTTTATAATAGGGGTATATATAGGGGTATATATAGGGGTATATAATTATGATAGTTGCAGTTGACCTATACGGACGTCAATGTGCGTAGTGCTATTTGAGTTCATAGCGAGACGACAAAATGTCAACGAAAGTGTTAAAATGCTCCAACTGTAACATTGTAATTAATGAGGTGCTTGCATTTGTGCAAAATAAGTGTGAAGTGATGAACGAAGAAAGCTTAGTGCAAATATGTGCTACTGCGTTTACAGAAGAAGATGTAGAAAAAGCCAAAGGTCTGTTGTATGACTCAGTGCAAACTTCAATTCGTAATATTACACGTAAGAATAAAGGTAAAAAGAATAGGAATTTGGAGGATATAATAAGTATTTTCAAACAAACAGACCCAGAAAAGATTCCAATATTCGTAGCAAGAGAGTTGCAAAAACTACCCCCGGTTACTTTTGATCACATCGATGTAACAAAATTATTGAAAGATCTTTTAGTATTACGAAATGATGTAAATAATATTAAAGATAACTACGTTAATCGTGAGGAATTTATAGTATTAAGCACGGATTTCCAGAGCTTGATAAGCTCATCAGTAGATAATACGAAAACTTTTAAAGTAAATGATATGAGAAAAAATGATGTTTTATGTGTCACTGATCTACATAACAATCAACCAAGTAGGGTAGTAACACCGAGGAAACAAAGTTCATTACAATATGATAAAAGAAATAATTGCTTATGTGCATCTACAGGCGCAATTGATCAAGCGCCCCTTACACCCGGGCGCGCTAATGATAATAGTGGTGATATGGTTTCGCATCAACAAGAATCTCATAAGCAACAGCTGACATCGGCGCCATCTTCACTATCTTGTGTACAAGCTATTCGATCAATAGATAAGAATAACATGCAGTATAATAATATTATAAATGCATCACAAAACCAAAAGACAATGGCCGAAGTCTTAAGGCAACCAGGTGTATGGAAGCAAAGCAAGCCTAATAAGGAATGGATTGAAGTGCAAAATAAACGATACAAAAATCGGTTTATTGGTAAAATGGGAACGGCGTCATATGAACTTCAATACAAGTTTAAAGCCGCAGAAATCTCGGTACCCTTATTTATCAATAATGTGGACAAAAGTGTGGTAATGAATGATATAGCTAGTTACATACTGCACAAAACGCAGGTGTCTGTGAAGATAGAAAAAGTCGATATGAAACGAGAAAAAGAATATAATGCCTACAAGATTTTTGTTCCACATAATAAGTTGACAGTTTTCTTGAATGACAATCTTTGGCCAGAGGGTGTAAAGTTTAGAAAGTTTATTAATTTTAGAAATAGAATTAACGAACGAACGAGTTTATCTACCACTCAACATGATATACAAAGCTAACTATCTATTGCATTTTGTGAGTTTTAATTGTAGATCTATCCATAGATCTATTGATTGTGTCAAGTCATTATGTAAATCTGCTGATATCATTGCACTCCAAGAGACGTGGCTACTTCCGCATGATATTACTTTCTTAGGAACAATAGACGAGGAGTTTGCATTCACCGGCAAATCAGCTGTAAATACGTCCACTGAAGTGCTACACGGGAGGCCGTACGGCGGTGTCGCGTTGTTGTGGAGGAAAAGTTTGTTTACATCGGTATCAGTAATCGATTGCAATAATGTACGTATGACGGCGGCAAAGTTTATGGTGGCGGAACGTGCGTTTTTAGTATTTTCAGTTTATATGCCGACAGACTCAGCAGATAATTTAAATGAGTTTACTGAGTGTCTTAGTGAAATATGTACTATTATTGAAAGCCATAACCTTGAAAGTGTTTACATGTTGGGAGATTTCAATTCACATCCAGGTGAGCGTTTTTGTAATGAACTGCTGAGTTTCTGTGACGAACAACAGTGGCTATGTGCGGATATAGAAAGACTAGGAATAAATTCGGACACATACACATATATAAGTGATGCTCATCATGACTGTCGTAGATGGTTGGATCACTGCGTGCTCACGAAGGCTGCTATGCAGGCTGTTGTTGATGTAAATATAAAGTATGATGTTTTTTGGTCAGATCACTTACCTTTGGAGATGACATGTAATATAACAGTGTTAGAACCTAAAATTACAAATATAAAACACGAGGTAAATAGGGTTTTGTGGGGTATTCGGGATTCCTTTCATATTGATAAGTATCAAAAACTGTGTCATAGTAAATTAAGAGACATTGACTTCCCTATTGTTTTTCGGGAGTGCAGTGATAAGATGTGTGAGAACGTAGAACATAGACTTCATATTGATAAATTATATAAATCTGTGATACGTATTTTAAGTGAGTCAGCTGTGGCGACCTGCTGTCGCGGGACTAGTGGGAAGCGCAATTATGTCACGGGATGGAATAAGTACGTAAAGGAAGCTCACGCGGAGGCTCGATATAGGTTTCTGCTGTGGCTACAAAATGGTAAGCCCAGTTCTGGCATGACTTACACGCAAATGTGTGAATCTCGGAAAGCTTTCAAAGCAAAGTTAAAGTGGTGTCAAAACAACGAGCGTAAGATTAAGATGGACATAATCGCGTCCCATCATGTAAATGGTAGCTTCGGAAGCTTTTGGAGGGAAGTAAATAGGTTGAGTCCTAGATCGAGTCTTCCGTCGAATGTTGAAGGGAAAAAAGAGCCGGTAGATATTGCCAATCAGTTTTTAGAACATTTTAAAATCTCATCACCGTTAGATCCATCTACTCGAGCGCATTGTTATGACGTCAGTGGCCCTGAGGTGCGTTTCTCAGCCCGTGACATTGCTGCGGTAGTCAAAAATATGGCTAGGGGTAAGTCTCCAGGACATGATAACCTTAGTATTGAACATGTACAAAACGCGGGTGTTCACCTACCTAGAATTTTGGCTTTATTGTTTAACTTATGTTTAAGTCATTCTTATCTCCCGGCGGAAATGATGAAGACTATAGTCACGCCCATTCCTAAGAACAAAACAGGTGATCTGTCAAACATCAATAACTACAGGCCGATTTCTTTGGCCACAATTGCAGCTAAAATTTTCGATAGCTTACTAAATAGTTGCCTAAATAAACAAGTGCATCTTAATGATAGGCAGTTTGGTTTTAGGAATGGGTTATCGACTGATACTGCGATAATGACACTTAAGAGTACTGTGCAGTATTATACTGGGAGGAAGACGCCTGTGTACGCATGTTTCCTGGATCTGTCCAGGGCTTTTGATCTTGTTCGATATGATTTACTATGGAATAAGTTAGCTAGGGAAGTAAAGCTGCCGCCTGAATTAATTAAAATTTTTCAGTATTGGTATGGCAATCAAAATAATAGTGTGAGATGGGCCGGTGCGCACTCTGATGCGTACCGTTTAGAATGTGGTGTGAGGCAGGGGGGTCTAACCTCACCTTTGCTATTTAGCATATACATGAATAAGCTCATCGATGAGCTCAGTAGTGCGGGTGTCGGCTGCATGATCGATGGAGTTTCTTTTAACAATATTAGTTATGCAGACGATATGGTATTGCTGAGCCCATCTATGAGTGCACTCAGGAAACTTTTAAAAATTTGTGAGAACTATGCTGAGTCCCACGGGCTGAGGTACAATGCCAAGAAGAGTGAACTGCTAGTGTTCAAAGCGCAGAACAAAACTTACGAGAACGTACCTCCAATCTGGCTAGCGGGCGCAACGCTTACACAAGTCAAGCGCTTCAAGTACCTCGGTCACTGGGTAACAGAGGATGGTACGGATGATTGTGATATAGATAGGGAGCGTAGGGCGTTGATAGTAAGATGCAATATGCTGGCCCGCAGATTTACTGGTTGCGATAGCTATGTTAAACTTACAATTTTTAAAGCTTATTGCCAGAATTTTTACGCCAGTAGTCTGTGGACCACATACACGCGGAGAGCTTACAATGCCCTACGCGTTCAATATAATAATGCGTTTAGGATGATGTTGTCACTGCCGCGCTTTTGCAGTGCATCCACAATGTTTGCGACATCTCACACCGATGACTTCTTTGCAATAATGCGGAAGAGAAGTGCATCGTTATTGCGTCGAGTTCGTGACAGTGGCAACAGTCTTTTGAGAATCATATCGAGCAAGATCGAGGGACTGCTGATCAATAGCCTTTGCAGTAGGCATTTGGAAGGAGAAAAAAATAAAATAAAAAATGTAATGGTTTAAAATGTATATATATAATGAGAGTTATGTGTTAGATTTTTTAAGTCACTAACATAGATATAAGTAATTACTACTAACAAAATGTTATGGTTTTAAAAAACAAAACTGAAATAAAGAATTAATAATAATAATAAATAATAATAATATTAGAACAACATAATAGACTCCGCATATATGGAAGCGGTTCTTCGTTAATTAATGTTTCAGGTAGTAGTCATTAGTAACAGACACGTTACTTGTGTTTAAATTTTAATCATTTAGTGATTACAATAAAATATCTCGATTATTTATTGAAAATTCAACTGAAATATTCGGTTTTTTTTCTTATTTTAATGGTTAACGTAGGTCCAAAGAAATTAGTTACGTATGTAGATGTCAATTTTAACTTTTACTCATTTGATTTATAAAAGTCAGGTATCAGACACAAGGACCTTAAATGCTTAAATGATAGTTTTCCTGGCTACTATACATTACAAATGTTGGCCATCTACTCGAAAATCGACCATAATTGTTGATAACTCAAGATTTCGATTCATTTTATGTATTCAATTTTCACATTTGTTTTTGGATATGAAAACTATATGTTGCTAAGTTTGAAAAAAAAGGAACTGTTTCCATATTTTTTATTTTTATTCTTTGGCTTAACTAATAATACAAAGTCGCTTGACAAACTGCATAAAAAGGTACTGAAATACTTGTGGTGTATATAATTTTGTGCTCTTCACTCGACATTACTTGATAGCACTTTACGGATTAACTAAAATACCCCGTAAACGTCAATTAATGCTCATTAGGTTGTCTGGATTCGCCGGTCCACAGTAATTTTCGAGTTGAAAGCTGCGAAATAATGGATATTCTATGTTAGCTCCAAATAACTACTGCCTGGATAGTTTTGGACTATTTCGAAAACTTTGTTTAACTTCAACTAAAATACACACATTATTAAATTTGTATAAAACTTGCGGCAATTTACGCGTGCGTGATCTATTTTATAACAGTTTTTTGTTATTATTCGATTCCCTTGTTGGAATAGTGATTCTGATAATCACAGGGTCCAAATGTTATTCCAGGTCAGTAGCTTCGTCAAATATATGTGGGGTTTGATCTCTAGGTCTCCTAGAACTTGTCTTGCATGTTGATTTCTGGTACCACCACAAAACGGGAGATATTACTTGCTTGGAACACGGATAACTTTTGTTTTAACTTGACTTGGATGAATCTTTAAATTCAATTCCTCTTCTTGAATCGCTGTATTATATATTATGAAATTGTTTCATTGTATGTAGGTATAATATAATTTTAAAGTCTTTAATGGCCGCTGTAGTTTATTCGCATAGCGTGTTTTTCTATTATTTATATTTTCATCAGTGTGTTGAATTTCATGAACAATTTGTATCTTAAGAGTAGAGGTTTTTTTTTTATTGCTTATATCGGTGGACGAGCTCACAGCCCACCTGGTGTTAAGTGGTTACTGGAGCCCATAGACATCTACAACGTAAATGCGCCACCCCCCTTGAGATATAAGTTAAGATCTCAGTATAGTTATTACGGCTACCCCACCCTTCAAACCGAAACGCATTACAGCTTCACGGTAGAAATAGGCGGGGTGGTACTTACCCGTGCGGACTCACAAGACGTCCTACCACCAGTAAATATTATAAGTAGTATAATGGTACTTTTACAAGATGGTCCTACAAAGCAATATTATGGACCTACTTCGTTTCTTTCGAGCTGGGAATCGAAGCTGCTCCCGACATCCCCGCGCGACGTGGGCGCATGATATCTGCGAATTACAATCTACTTCGCGCGCCTATTTACTTTTTCTTCTTTTGTATTGTATAAACACAAAGAATTTCGGTATGTAAAATATAATTACGAATAAATAGACACTTCCTATCAACACAGTATATGTTTACTTTTGTTACCATATTTATAGTGTATCTACGTTTAATTAACTACTTGATAGTACATTAAGGTTCAGTAACAGAGTTGGTAGAGAATTTAATGATTATTATATCTTGTAGCAACTACGGATTTATAACAGAGGCTCCCTATATTGTTTGTTAATTAAAACTTGTTCAGACGAGTTTATTGTTATTGTTATGCTCGCTATCCAGTAAGTTAGATCTTTTGACAGGAATACAAATAGATAACGAATAATGAGGGCTTCCGACAATCGCGTTGGTGTAATATTGTAATTGTATGGTCCGCTCGTAGTTTTTGTATATTAGCGATAGAAAGATAGCAGCAGTATTTTGACGTGTATATTATAAGTACGATAGCGTTAAATGTGTTATTGTTGGTTTCTTTTTTTCTTTACTTTTTTTTTTATTGTAACCGATTTATATTCTAATTATGTAAGCCAGATTCCTAGTGTTAGCGGCATAAGTTTAAATCAATCTATCATAGTATTAAAATCTAGATAGCAATCTATCATAGGACGTCTTGTGAGTCCGCACGGGTAAGTACCGCCTATTTCTGCCGTGAAGCTGTAATGCGTTTCGGTTTGAAGGGTGGGGCAGCCGTTGTAACTATACTGAGATCTTAGAACTTATATCTCAAGGTGGGTGGCGCATTTACGTTGTAGATCTCTATGGGCTCCAGTAACCACTTAACACCAGGTGGGCTGTGAGCTCGTCCACTCATCTAAGCAATAAAAAATAAATAAAAAAAATTGATGGCCAACCGTGCTTACGTACTCGATACTGGTTAGGATTATTTGAAAAAAACTGGATTAATATTCTAAAGTATTTCTAAACCCTCTTTACCTGTAACATCTGAAAGAATAAGACCAAATTTTAAACATGTTATAAAATAGCAATAACATGAATTTAGTTTATAATTATGTAGTTTAACCATATAACCGGTCAGCTGAAATAAGAATAAATTAACGGTTGACAATATCACAATTGAAACCTCCAACGTAGTTTTAAAAAAAATATTCGTTTTTTCGTGTTGTAATGCGACATGTTATGGTATATTTCAAGACATTTAAGCCATGAAAATGTATCTACGAGATACTATAAAGCATAGTCAAACGGATTAAAACTGGGATAAGTCGATGGCCACTATTCAGTACCGATGCCGACCCTCCTGGCAGAGGCCGTGCTCTCTCACCTGTTCTGATGAAACTGGAAAGGTCTCCAGGCCACTAGTAATCGCTCCCTCCTAAAAAAAGCTATGATGATTTCAGAAAACATTCCTTTAAATTCTTGTATAGATCAAGCTTTATGAACATATTCTGAGTCTGGCTGAGAGGTCAATTTTTTTACTTAAGCTCGTGTAAATAACCCCCTTTTTAAAATGTATCGTCTTGCCTGTTCAGCGATTAGTGATCCTCACTACTAATGTTTAGTTGAATACATTTTGGTATATGCATAGGAGAACAGCTCGGGGCCGCTAAGCGTGAAAAATAGATTTTAGTTTCACTTAAATTTGTGTTAAGTAATTTAACAAATCATTGAGTTCAGCTAAAACGTTAACTAAGTGGCAAGATCGTTATAGTGGCGTTAAATTAAACCACTAATCTATGGCGTTAACCGCGAGCAAACATAATAAACGTCGTATAAACATCGTGGCCGATTGCACTGAGATACAGCAAAGGATGGACTCTGGGAGAAAACTCGAGAGCTTACTCTATAAGCCCCCTTGTTTGTCTGTCAACACAAATATTGAAAATCCATTAGCAACCACCGTTCGAGCGTAAAAAAGTCGATATTAAAAATAACAAAGAAATCGGGCTGTTTACAGCTAGCTCCCTCTGTAAGGGGAGTTACTTTGAGCTGTTTGTTATTTGCGAGGCAAAATAATTTCGGCGGTTTATTCCTTGGATTATAATCTGACAGCCGGTGCTTTGATAAAAACCATTTTTTTCTGTTTGTTTAAAATACTTAAATATTCGTTTTAATTTATGTCTTTTTATTTAATTTTGAACATTTATGCTTAAAAATATTTTTTATGTTGATGTACGTATATTTATCTATAATATATCTACTTTAGAACTTAGAACTCATTTGTCAAGGTGGCTTGCGGCATTTACGCTATTTATGTCTATTGGCGGTAACCACTTAACACCAGGTGAGCCATGAGCTCGTTCACACGTCTAAGCAATAAAATCCGGTAAAAACAAATATATTTATTGGAGCTGAGTAGACAGTATGATACGCGAAAGCATCGAACGATCAAATATCATGGTAAGATACCTTAAAACAGAGATGGGTATGTACCTATTTGTAAACAATTTCCTAATTCCTCTGACATTACTATTATTCGTGTAATTAATGGCTTAACTAAGTATTTAGAAAATCATTTTAAAGGAAAACAAATACGGACCGATAAATCGAACGTATATAACATAAAACAAATTCTTAGGAATAGTTAAATACATGTGCATTGGAATTAGCCGGCTCGAATGTTGCCTAGTGTAACAATGCGGTACAAATTGGCTGTAGCGTGAAGCCACGCGTATGCGAGAGGAGCTCGGTACGTTTGCTTCTGTGCACAACACCGACTAATTGCGACTGACGTTACTGGCGACAAAAGTGATATACCATGACTTTAGTACAGCCAGATTTAATAGTGTAAATGTTCATAGTACATGCTACGATTTTATTGATGAATTCCAGAATAAAAGGAACTATAACAAGTATGTACATCCAAGCCGATGCCTTCAGCTATAACACTAGAAGTGGACTTAGGGACCCTGGTAATCGTACTCGTGCAACCTAACACATGTATCAGCCCGCTGAGTTTCTCACCGGATCTTCTCAACGGGTCGCGAATCCGATCCGGTAGTAGATTCATACGCGAAGCAGCTGCCATTGAGTTGTTAGGTCTCCTTCAGAGGCGCTCGGGCAGCGGTTAGCAAATCCCACCCCTCCTGGCTCAGCCTTTGTTCGCCCACCGGTCCTGGGAAACGGGAGAGGCCTCCGGGCCATCAGTAATCCCACATTCATAAAAAAGCATCCAAACTCTGAATACGAAATATTACTCATCTAAGAATCGACCTAAGACTACATTTTACAATATTCACTAAGACTGGTGGTAGGACATTTACTGGTGGTAGGACCGCTTGTTAGTCCGGACGGGTAGGTCCACCGCCTTGCCTATTTCTGCCGTGAAGCAGTAATGCGTTTCGGTTTGAAGGGTGGGGCAGCCGTTGTAACTATACTGAGACCTTAGAACTTATATCTCAAGGTGGGTGACGCATTTACGTTGTAGATGTATATGGGCTCCAGTAACCACTTAACATCAGGTGGGCTGTGAGCACGTCCACCCATCTAAGCAATAAAAAAAAAAAAACTTCCAGCTAACGAGTCGAATTATTGCGAAGCAATTTTAAGAATATTAATTCACTAGAAATGAATGTTCTGAAGTTCTGATGGTTCTTAATTTTTCAGTAAGAATACAGACAGCGGACGCAGGCGTAGAGAATATCTTAAGTAATGTATTGTAGATAGGCATAGTTTGCTAATTGCGGCAGACGTGACTGGTGACAATAGTAATACATTAAATGGCTTTAGGAGCTTACGCACGTGCATTATTGCCTACAAGAGTAGGCCTCTAATACCCCCATTTAATAGGCTTGTGACCTGCTTTGATACGAATTAAATGTAGCTATCTTGCTAATTTGATAACTTTTAGAATGGCCTTCACTGATAAATATTTATTAATCTGCACAATTCACATGAAAAAAACACTCAAACAGTGAACAAAAGTAAGTAAAAGTAAATAAATGTCAACAACTAATTAAAGGAAAACTGACCTGAATTAAAGAAAATAAACTTATCATAGAGTGAGCCAATAAGTTGTCTATACAAATACTATACCAAAAAAATCAGTGTTTCAATAGTAAGCTTTATTGCTAATTAATTAAGATACAAAGCCTTACTTCAACGGACCCTCATAATGAAGTTATATTAGTATGCGTAGCATGAAGTGCGATAGTTAGGTTATTACGTAATTAGTACGGAATAATATTATAGTTGCCTATAGTCAGACTTTAGTTAGTGAAAGCATAATCAAGTCGAATCCAAAGCCAAGAGGTATTTAAACTTACTTGTATTCTATTACAACTAACAGGTGAATTATTAAATTCAAAAATTAATTTATTGATAACTTAAAAACTATAAATTGACTTTCCATGCAATGAAATGAAATCTTTTAAATCAATTCTCATCTAATAAACTTGTTTTCAAGAGAGATATTAAAGAGATTAGTACAGTGAAAATGCACCGACAAAAAGAAAAAATGTTTTTTTTTTACGTTTGTTTTTCTAATTATTGTTGTTATATCCTTAGGAACATGTCGATAAAGTTGTCGATATATCTTCAAGCTTCTGCTAGTAGTTTTGAGTTAGTCTTGTTACGAGCCCGGAAAAGTTGATATGTACCTACCTACCGTTTGTCATCTACTCCCTGCTGTTGGTAAAAATGTAAACAACCTGGCTGAATCATTTTAGATTTTTTGTGGATAATTTCTGATCATGGAATAATTTTATTCCAAATTTTATGTTTCATTACGTTCACTTTATAGCTAAAATTATAAATATTCATTTTAAAATTAAATAAGCATTCGTCTCTTAGTGCTTTTCTAGCACACGTTATGTAGGTGGGTTATGTATTTTATCGATTTACTATATCCTCTTTCAATTCAACATTTGAAATAGATTTAATCAGTGTTGGATATCAAATTAATTAATCCTTATATTATGGAGTTGGCACTTAATATCCCGGGGTGATGTCACGTGTCCCGACTATGTTCGGGGAGTAAAATCCAGTTATCTTCGGTGATTGGGCCACAACGACTGGCAATGCGATTAGACGAGGGATCAATATCGAACTAAGTGGAACCGAGGCTCGAAACAATATAAGATGTATGAAATTAACGACATTGTTTCCAGACGAATACATATGTACATATGTTTAACGTATAGACCATTTTACAGTTTATTTTTATTATGAAAAAATGAACTTAAATTTAATATTGTATAAACTTTTTTATGAAAGTCGATATTTACTGTTGATACACTCACAGCCTTATAATTCTATATCATGTAACATAGTAATGGGAATACTTTATTAATACGCTTTTATTAGCTTCAGACATATGTATGTTAGTATGTATGTTTGTAACGGAATCTTTGAGCATGATTTTGACTCCCTTAAAAACGTCAGATTAACTCGAAATTTGGTATACTTATTACGGACCGATGACAATATTAAAAAAAAATATTGAAAAAATTGTAATTCAACTAAAAACGAAAAATAAATAATAGTTTAAAAAAAACTAACAAAATACGCTTTTATAGAAAATCCAACTACTAAATAGAAAATTAATTTTAATAAATTTGACTTAAAAATAGTGTAAGAAAAAATGATTTGATTGTAAAAAAGCGTGTGGTGCTTTTTAGAATATTATCAAAATAACCCTTCTACTCATATCTGTTCAAAAAATATTTATATCTACTGATATCATGCGCCCCACACTTTTTTTTACAATAAAACTATTTTTAATTCAAATTTATTAAAATTTATTTTCTATTTTGTAGATGGATTTTCTATAAAAGCGTATTTTGTTAGTTTTTTTTAACTATAAATTATTTTTTTCTTTGTCAATCAATATTCGCAAGTCATCGTGGCCTTAAAAGTTAAGACGCCTGGTATATTATCAAGTGATGCGACTACGCCGGTATTCACATCCTGAAAATATAAATATCAGTATCTTTGTACTGATATTTATATTTAAATACGCACTGAACATGTTCATGAACGAGTGAAGATATAAAACAGTGTAATAATAAACCTATCCGTAAAATTTAGTAATTTTCCAACACTATTGGTGTTGGCGTCTTATAAGCCTCCACAGAAGGTACCTTTTCTGTCTATTTCCGTCAGGTAGCAGTCATGTGTTACGGTTGGAAGGCTGGGACAGCAGCCATCCAACAGAATTGATACTGCAACCTCATGTTTCAAGGTGGGCTACTTTAAACATAAATTTTTAGGTTTACTTTATTATGTACATAGGTTCTAGTAACTTCTTATACCGGATAGGGGACTGTGAACTCGTTCACCCATCTGTACAATAAAAATACCGTCTGCACGTACATTTAATACCTACCCAGCCTTAATTTTCTTATTTAGTATTGGCAGGGCGTGTTGTAAGCACTAATGTTTGAGGAACAACACGTAACCCACATTTTTGGGTCAAATCATAATGTACTGTCTGAAGAGCACTCTCATTTCCTTTTCAGCGATGGCGCTTTCTAATATCTATGGCCTCCGTTAATAATATACTAAGGGCCCATAAATAAGCCCATTAAAAGTAATAAAAAAACATGAAAACCGCCTCCAGCAGTAAAACAGACCAATTCAACCACTACAAAACATAATTTGAGAATTTTATTCTGATTTAAAACCAAACTATTGTTCCAATTTCGATTAATTTCCAATGTGACTAATCTGAAAGTATAAAAAAGTATTATTACAAATCGACTTATAAATGACGAACGAAAATCTTGAAATGTGCTTTTTTGAAGTGCTTTAATTATTTTTTACTGCTACTTAAACTTTTTACGCCGCGGTTAATAACATAGGCTAATGGCATTATTCGTGATGAGCTATTAGATTATAATTTATAGGAACACTGTCAAAAAGTGTTGTTCATAAGAAAAAAAGATCGTATGACACGTTTTCAATAACTCATTATGATTAAGTCTCTTAAATGTTCTATCATTTATTTATTTACTACTAGCTGTACCCGTCCGCTTCGCTGGGCATTTAAAATTAACATTATTATTTCTCCCCCTCATAAAGATTCTCAACATTGACGCCCCCGCAACTAGTGTAGGCAGCCCAATACTCATATAAATATTAGCCTATCCATTAAGTACATGTATTTTCTACATGGATACCAAGTTTCAAGTCAATCGGATGCATGGTTCAGTAGTTATAACGGAAAATCCGTAAAAACCACTGTAGATTTATACCTAGTCAGGTCATAAATTCTGTCACATGTTTAATGTAAAATAATTGAAACAAGTTTATTAATTATGTAACCATTCATATACCAAAATGAATTTAACAAAACATAGATTCTTATGACAATAACGTTTATTCAAAATGACCTCCGTGATTTTGAATACAGGCCTTCAATCTGCGCGGCCAGTCGTCTATCGCAGCACGAACGAGGTCCATGTCAATATCGGCGGCTGCCTTAATCAAGGATGTCTTGAGTGACTCCAAATTGGGATGAGGCTTTGAGCACGCCTTTTCTTCCAAGTGTTGCCATATCTTGTAATCTAACGGATTCAAATCTGGACTGGAGGAGGGCCAGTCTTCGTGCCGGATGAAGTCGATTTCACGCGCCGCCAGCCAGTCTTGTGTGCTCTTCGCTCTATGAGCTGGCGCCGAATCTTGTTGGAATACCCAGTGCCTGTTATTGAACATGGTATGAGAAACAGGTTCCACAAGGTTCGTCAGGACTGTATTTTGATACACAACTGCATTCGTTTTTACACCTTTCTCACAAAAATGTACCTCTGTTAAGCCCCAATAAGAAACTACCAACCATACCATGAGTGAGGATGGAAAATGACCTCGTTGGACACGCGGAATACGGTTGCTCGCTTCTTCACTACTGTGTGCGTACACCTTATCATTTTGTTTGTTGTAGCTCTCTTCTACGGTAAAAATTTTTTCATCCGAAAAAAGAATTTCCCGATATTTTTTTCCCGCGTACCGCTTCAACAAAGCGCGGCATCTCTTCAGTCTCAGGTCCATTAGACGAGCATTCAAACGATGTCCTGTTTTTCTTCGATATGCCCGAAGCCCTAAGTCTTCATTTAACACCCTTTTTACCGTGGTTCTGCTTAACCCCATCTGAAGGGCCAACAGTTTCTGCTTACGTTTGGGATTTCTTTGAATTCGCGCCTTCACAGCTTTTATCACTGCTGGAGTCCTAACAGACCGAGGGACGACCACTTCTTGACCTGTCATCTACACTAGAGTCTTCATTGTATCGTTTGATGGTACGATAAACGAATCTTTTGGTTATATTCAAATTTTTCAGTATGTTAAAAATTTGAATTGGCGCGTAACCGCAACGATGCAACGCAATAACTGCAACACGGTCTTCTTCAAGCGTCCACTCCATATTTAAAAATGAGTAAAATTTTAAAAGTATACATTTTTATTTTCATGAACAAATCGAAATTCGAATTCAATAAACCTTTTTGTGGCCAGCATTGTAAAAGAAAAGTTTTTACTGTGTGACAATACTTATGACCTGACTAGTTATATTAGTATAGATTCCTTCCTTCACTATTTATATTGTCAACGTGTTATCAAGAGGAATACCCCGTTTTTTTTCTGTGTTTACTTAAAGTTTCAACTGGCTTGTACTGATTGTTTGAAACCACGAACATTTCAAAGTTTAGTTCCGTTATAGAGCCGAAAATATTTTACTAACAAAATTAGCTATTATGATCTGGAAAACGATTGAAATATTGCTGAATTAGATTGATCTAGAAGCAGCACTGATGAAAACTAGAATAGGTGAAAGTTCACTTGACCACTGTCATGGCCATAATACTACACATAGTATAACTGAATTATTACTGGTGGTAGGACCACTTGTGAATCCGCACAGGTAGGTACCACCACCCTGCCTATTTCAGCCGTGAAGCAGTCATTAGTGTGTTTCGGTTTGAAGGATTGGACAACCGTTGTAACTATATGTTAGAACTCATATCTCAAGGTGGGTGATGGTATTTACATTGAAGATGTCTATGGCCTCCGGTAATCACTTAACACCAGGTGAGCTGTGAGCTCGTCCACACATCTATGCAATAAAATATTAAATTGGGTATCAAAAACATTATGTATTTTCAGATAGCATTTACGCAGTCGGAAGTGATTAATGTCCGTCAGCTGTCTTCCAACTTACCAAATTCGTCGTGATATATGAACTTGTTAAAACCATAAATAATTTAGTCCAGGTTAGTAAATAAACATAATTCATTAGCATTTCGACTTTGGGATTTTTTTCTCATCGTATTCCAGATGATAAGTTCCCGGCCCATTTAACGATAAGTGGATTCGGATAACGGTGTCCGTAGAAACGACAACTGAATACCGCCCGCCGCCTATGTTCGTCTGATAGGTTAGTGATTCAAATTTCAAAACTGGATTTTCCAGACACTCGATTTTCAGTTTTGTTTCTGAAACATTTTTCATGAAAATTGTACTTTTACCAAATATGTGTTTGACTATTTAAATCTACATTTAAACATTTATTTTATATATTCTACGGATAGTTTAACAATGCGCTCGTATCAAAAGGAATGTTTCGATTCAGAGGAAACCATAAATAACGATTACGTCTGAAGTCGGTGCTTACGTAACTTCAAAGTATAGCCCGTAAGAAGTTCGTTGTTCTCAAATACATATTTATACCTATGTTGAAATAATGAAACATCTCAACACGACGTCTTCGTTGAGTCTAAACTTTTTAATGTCGAATAAAGTTTGTTTTGTGTATTTACCCTTAGCTATTGTTTCAATATACACAAGTGGTGTAATTCGGGGGAGGCTTCTGTCCAGCAACGGACTATTGTGGGCTGATGTTAATTATAATAAATTTATTGAGTCTTATGTTTATGAACGCATGATTTAAATAAACATAGAAAATGTATCATAGTATAAATTAAGGACATACTAATAGGTATGATAAAGATAAAGAAGATAAAGAAACCCCGTGTATTTTAATAGTTATAATCATATAATCGAACTAAATTATCTACATATATAAAAATGAATTGCTTTTCGTTAGTCTCGCTAAAACTCGAGAGCGGCTGGACCAATTTGGCTAATTTTGGTCTTGAATTATTTGTGGAAATCCAGAGAAGGTTTAAAAGGTAGATAAATATGAAAATGCTCGGAATTAAATAAAACTAACAATTTTGTTTTTCCTTTAATGTCCCCCGTCGGACGGGTTATTTTTGTTTGTTTTAAGTTTATTTTATACAAAAGTTTCGGTCTTTTATTTATCGATTGAGGTACTACGAAGTCTGCCGGGTCAGCTAGTAATATTTAGTAAAAAAAAGAATATCAAAATGTCGTAAACGTCAAATAGTAGAAGATGAAATAGAAGTAAGTAGAATGAATCTCGAAGTAAGAATGAATCTCGTCGTAACTTAAAACGACGACGACGACTACGAAAAGGAGTTTTACGAGAATCGGTTACTAATAAATTGCTCTCAGAAACAAACCGTACCGTTCAGCGTATTCCACAATTTTGAATTCAAACAGTAATAGAGATACTTCGACGATGGTGTTTGATAGCCTCCTAACTCCAGATGGCTGCGAGTACTTTTAAATAAAAGTTTCGAGTGAGATCATGTATCACGAACAGACTTTATTCGCTGATCCTTTTATTCTGTGCAATGAAATTTTTACTCTATCGCCTTTAAGATACGAGTCTTCGGATCGAACTGGAGTGATTCAGCATTTTTGTTTTCATGTTCTTTTTTTTTTGATGAAAGTACATCGCGTTCCTAATTCACGCAAGAATTCATACTGCGCTAACTTTTTTCCAGAAGTAACGACTTTTGAATCTTGGCTTGCGAAGTATACGTAAACTTTTTGCAAACATATTTCCACTATTTTCTTGATATGAATTTTGTTGTAAATTCACTTTTAATTGCATAATTTAAGCGAAATAAAGAGAAAAGAGCAATTTTGTCAGAAATCCGAATTCAGAGGAAGTCTGCTATGCAGGGCTTCCTAATTTAACTTGCGGTTGGATAGTGAATATTCTTCTCGACTGTTTTATAGAAATAAATTGATTAAGATTAATTAATTTAGATTAAGATTTTATTTGAAAATATTTTTATAGTATAAAATAAGCGGACTTGTTCGCGGTGTACCTGGTAAATACTTACCGCGGAGCCTCTACACATTGTAACGTGAATAAGGCCACCCAAATTGTAAAATGAGATGTCAATAGTGCTGTTAAACGTGTATTTCATTCGTCTAACGAGAATATGTCTAGTAGGACTTCTTGTGAGTTCGCGTATGTAGTACCACCGCCCTGCCTATTTCTGCCATGAAGCAGTAATGCCTTTCGGTTTGAAAGGTGGGGCAGCCGTTGTAACTATACTTGAGACCTGAGAACTGATATCTCAAGGTGGGTGGCGCATTTACGTTGTAAATTTCTATGGACTCCAGTAACCACTTAACACAAGGTGGGCTGTGAGCTCGTCCGCCCATCTAAGCAATAAGAAAAAAAAATGCAGTTGGTATCAGTTATTGCATTAGCATTTAGTTTAAGATTAGTAAACTTATTGTGTTGATGTTGGTATCCATCCAATAAATAAAATAAACTAAAAATAATAAAACAAAATAATATAAGCTCATGGCAGAAATAGGAAAAGTACTAAACGGCGCGGGCACACAAAATGTCCTACCACCAGGGACTTTTTTTGGTTTATTTGTTTTCGTTTTACGTGTTCACGCCTCGATTCTATAATAAAGGTTGAAACTATGTACGTTTGTTTTCTGGGAAGGCTTGTGAGGTACTATCTTCAAATATGATGGTTGAAGCGTGAGTAGTTTCAGCAAATAGATGTTTCTACACATAGGTAGACAGAGTGAATCCACTCGGAATTGCAACGCTTAACATGTCCAAAGATTTGAGTGCTTATCTTCAGGTAAAAACAATTTCAAACATACGCAATCATAGAGTTTATGGATGAAATGAATGATATGAATAAAGATAACGATTATTTATAGTTTTTTTTTATTATTTTTAATGTTTTTATTGCCTTTGTAGGCCGACGAGCATACGGCCCACCTGATGGTAAGTGGCCACCGTCGCTCATGGACGTCAGCAATGCTAGAGGCAGAGCCAAGCCGCTGCCTGCCATTAAGAAATTTAATTATCTTTATTCCTATGTACAATTTGTCAACATTTCTATTAATTATCGTAGAAATAATACTGAATAAAGCGAGAGGATTGTCGTATTTCCTATAGTTTATCTCAATGTTTTAGATACCATCAAATCGACTATACGGCTGATCGAGAGCCGGCCTATCGCCCTGGTTCCCTGCTCTAAGATAACCCTTTCAACAGTTTGGGATGAATTAACAAAGGATCAAACTAATCAGCACGGCTTATAAAGATTCAGTTAAATTAATCCAAACGTAAATCTGTCAACACATTTTACCTTCATTAAAGGATCTCTTGTCGATTTGTATAAGTAATTTATCTTTTTTCACTCCCTTCTTAGAGTTAATACAAAATTAAGATTTTTAGACTATCACAAACATATGTTGGGATACGAATTAAAACATAAGAATGAAATCTTAATTATAATGTAATAAATAAGTTGTAATGTAATAAGCCTTTCTTAGCCGATCGGTATGGGCTCACAAAACGCGAAAAGTATCTAATCATGCAAACTGAAACAGGCTTAATTTCTTGATCATGATCTTGATCAAGATTTCATGATCTTGTTCCTTTACCTAGGAAAACTTTCGGAAATTGTAAACAAATACTTGAATTATATCTATTCAATAAATTTATTTGGATAAACTAGTACTAGGTCAACGATCGAGTTCCGGTATATCTATAGCTGTATGACCCTAAAACTAGATAGGCTGCGGCTTAACTCCGCCCCTGGCATTGCTGAAGTCCATGGGCGACGGTAACCACTCACAATCAAGTGGGCCGTATGCTCGTCTGCCTACAAGAGCTATAAAAAAAAAAAGAAAAAAAAAGACTCATTCATCAGGCATGGCCGTAGCTTGCCATATTCCATTTGCAACCTAGAATTGAATGGAATCTTTTCATTTCGGATCCTCCCGATCCACTAACGGTGCTTTTAGTTACACCAAGCACCGGTCATCGTTCTCGTCGAACCCGTCGCTTGCGACGAAGGGCTCGACGAGTAAATTAACCCACAGACACAGCCCATTGAGTTTCTCGCCTGATCTTCTCATCTTCTCAGTGGGTCGCGTTTCCGATCCGGTGGTAGATTCTGCGAAGCACGGTTCTTGCTAGGGTTCGTGCTAGCAACGTCGTCAGGTTTGAGTTCCGTGAGCTCACCTACTAGTTAAGGTTATGCTGAAATAGCCTCTTAAGGATATCAGCTTAGGTAGGAAGAAAAAGAAGGAATCTTTTCAAAATCTGGTAGAGGCTTAAAATCTTATCACACAGAGTCATCATGCAAAATATATTCGTCGCCTAATCCGACAGTAGTACAAAACAAGCGCGGTTGGCTGACAAGCTTTCGTTTCCGCAACCTAATAGAATCAACAGTGTGTGTGCTACTCGACACAATGGCTGTGTTATGAATACGTAACGAGACATTAGCCCGCATATGTTGTGAGCGTTTATTACATACAGAAACATTACAACGCTTTTGCGATTCTCAAACATTCACTGTTAAATAACGTCCCAGGGGGATCGGTGGTACTTCACCGCCTCGGGTGAACTTCAGTGCAGTTTAAACCGATTGCGTCGTCGACCTGAACGCTCGCAGATCTAATTAATTAACGTAAGAGGCTTATTTACACTGGAGACAATTTAAAGGGAATGTTTTAGCGATAAATTTATATCGCACGGTTCGTGTTTCACCTTCAGCCATATTTAAATTTATAGATCTTCATTTTGTTTTGTTACAACATACCCATGGGAATGATTTTATGATAAATAGTCTAGGCATTTTTGGTGTTTGAGAAAATATACAAACAAACACTGTATTAAGTAACGTATTTAAATATTATAATTATCGTTAATATAATCGCAAGAACTTGATTCTCTTTGTCTTTTTTCTCACCCTTGTCATTTATAAATTTATATTTTTAATTTTTAAACAATTAATTTAATATATCTATATTATCAAAATAATCTTATATGCATTATGTAATAACTACATTAGAACTAAGTACGATTTCAAAAGTTCAACAACTAATACCAAGTATTATTGATGATTAATATTTGGAGTTGGATTTATGTTTTTTTTTTGCATCTCATGAAGCTGCAACTCAATTTCAAGGAAACGATCCTACAGTTCTTGAGATTGGACCGGTTACGGTTCCTTTTAACAACAAAAGTAAATGAAGGAAACGTAACTTGCAGGCCAGACCAAGCCGTAACAAGGTATTTAAGTGGAAGTTACGATATACCGCCGACTCCAATAGCCGCTATAAATAACGCTATATCTACGAAGCGCCACTGCCAAATTGCTTGGCAGTCTTCTCAGACTTCCTCTTTGAATAAAATTATAATGAAACTAACAATAGAGTAAAGTAAACTCATAAAATTGCTAGCTGTTCAAACACATTAAAACACACACAATAATAAATAAATATATGTACGATATACACATATATATGAACAACATAAGTTTTATTATTCTTTGTGAATCAAAGTACGACAATAATTAATTAATACATTGAAATTTAAAAACAAAAATTAACAAATAATTGAAGAAATATTATTAAAACTAAATTACATTATCACATGCGCAAAGGAGTGAACTATAAGTTTTCCACAAATTGTAACGGATGGCATAACGTAGAAATAGGTCACTGACCACGCAGAAATAGTAGGAACCTACAGAATGCGTGAAATAATCAATATGATGCTGTGTACAAACTATTGATTTTATTTGAACGATTAGGCCTTGACACATCATACCTTATACATTACTATTTAAGTCAATAATATCTTTCCAACATTGTTTTGATTTGATATCGAATGAGGTCACTAGGTAAATTGTTGTTTGATAATAAATATATAATAAAAGTACTAAACCCGAAAGGAATTTTTCTGTATTCCGAACACGTTTTTAAATCACGGAGTTTTATTTTCTACGAAAATCGACTTTTCATCGCAGCTCAGTTAATAAACACTCAAACACCTCTCGAACTTAGTTACGAGAGTTTGTGTTGCCTCGTTGTTTTAATTACACGGGGAAACGATTTTTTCAAAGGAAAATTATAAAAATCCAGGACTCATTAGCTGACAGCTGTGCGTCAATTAAACGTAAAATATAGTCCTTGGAGACAGGCCCCCGTTCCCGGCTTCACCCCCTCTCTGTCCTCTACTTTGCTTGTGTTAAAATTCAACCCTCCCTCCGCGTTCTCATTAGTGAAATTCTGAATGTACAATTTGTTCTGAAACAGACACCAATTGCTACTTTTAAAAACATTGCTATTCATTTCAGGCTAAACTAAAAGGCTTTTCATCAGCCATTTTGTTCGTCTTTCATTTATTTAGGAAAAAATACAGTAAAAAGATTGATGACTTCATTAGAAAAACAATTTCTTTTCATTGCAAATTCAAATTGAAATTAAAACCCACTGAACGATTGAAAAATTGATAGAACATGTACCCATAAGTGATTCGTGTTTATAAATGCGATTTAGAAGTAATGAATGTTTTCAGTCCATTATTAAGTGTTTTTGCAAAAAAACTGCTTTGAAAAAGGCTGTTTTTATTTCTAAAGGGGTTGGACCAATTACAAACACATACCATATAACGTAAAATAACGAGCATAAAAAACAAGCACAAGTTAACTTGTTTCTTGACACGTATTTGTGCTGTAGCCACTACTTAAGGAAGTTTAGTTAAATTCTTGTATAACGTATGAGGTGTTAAGACGAAATTTATATTGTGGGCGGAACGTGTCTAGTTTAATCCGCAACCAGGATTTCAAGAAGCCACACAATCTAAGTAAGCCGGCCCCGTTAGAGCTTTCATTTCCATTATTCGCTCATGGCCTTCGGTTTAATCCGACTTCGCGCGCAAACGATTCCTTATTTCTTGACTTTGTAACTTTTCCTTTTGAAAAAAGTTCGAAATGAATGCCAAGAAAATGTTTTAAGAAATCCATTTTAACTATTATTACGGTTTTGCGTCAAAGCATTTTCAGTGTTCAGTTATATTATTGCCTTAGTATTTTACTGCCTGGAAATAGCAACATTACGGTAGAAATAGGCAGGAAGCTGCTACTAAGGCATGAAGGCTGACGATATGCCTTTTTATTATTTTTTACACATACGAATTAAGTGCATAGTCGGATACCAGCTAGTACCAGTTAAATTGATATGGATGACCAATTGAAAAGTTCAAGCAGGGAAAGATTGAAAAGTATTGAACAGACATAACTTACAAGATCTGGGAAGGTATAACTATCAGGTATATCTATAAGGTAACACTTTCGCACGTGTTCATCTGCGAGTTTTAAAACAGAACGTATAAAGTTACTTTTTAATTTATTGCTTAGATAGTTGGACGAGTTCATGGCCCATCTGGTGTTAAGTGGTTACCAGAGCCCATAGATATCTACAACGTAAATGCCGTCACCCACATTGAGTTCTAAGGTCACAGTTTTTACTATACAACTGCTGTCCCTCCCTTCAAACCGAAACGCATTACTGCTTCATGCCGGAAATAGACATGGTGGTGATACCTGTCCGTGCGGACTCACAAGACATCCCACCACCAGTAATGCGTCCTACCACCAGCTATACGTACTGCCACCAGTAACTTTCTCGTTTGGTATCCTCTTGCAGACGATGATCTTGTTATCTTGACCCCTTGATCTTGTCATATCGTCTTCTCGCATTAAAACTGTATAATCTCAAAACTTAACTAATCTTACAGGAGAGTGGTTTAAAAGGTTTAACATGTGATATTTTTCATATTAATCATGTTTGCAACATTTATTTTTTATTTTTTACCTGTTACATTATCTGTCTTTTAAAGTAAGATAAAATTATGTATTAATTTTGTTAATAGTAGTCAAAACATAAGTGAACAAAAAAAAAAAAACTAATTTTTTTCCCTACCTATGCTGATAGCCTTGAGAGGCTATTTCAGCTTCGCCCTAACGTTAGTAGGTGAGCTCGCGGGGCTCAACCGGAGAGTTGCTAACACTGACCCTAGCAAGAGCAGTGCTTCGCAGAATCTACCACCGGATCGGAAACGCGACCCACTGAGAAGATCCGGCGAGAAACTCAGTGGGCTGTGTCTATGGGTTAGTTCGCTCGTCGAACCCTTCGTCGCAAGCGACGGGTTCGACGAGGACGGTGACCGGTGCTTGTGGTGCCTAAAAGCACCGTTAATGGATCAGGAGGATCCGTAATGACGTGCTTTGGGCGACGTCGACGGTTTACCATTCGGTCTACTGGGTCGGGTATGTAATTTCCAGCGGCTACGATGAGAGGGTTCTCATGTCGTGCCGCCTTCTCAAAATGGCGCAGCGATGCCGACTGTAGATACTTACTAAGGGAGTCGAGCTCCAGGTCGTCGTGGAGATCCACATTCCTAAGGAACCAAGGCGCTCCGACGGCTATCCTGCAGAATCGTGATTGAATAACCTGAAGGGATTTCAAGTTGGTGCGGGCTGCGTGAGCGAACACTACGCTTGCATACGTCATGACGGGGCGTATACAAGTTTTGTAGAGAGTTACCTTATTACGGAGGGACAGTTTGCTTCGACTACAAAGCATTGGATAGAGTCGTCCTAGAATAAACGCGGCGCGGTCGCGTACCGTTTTTATATGGGGACGGAATGTCATCCCTCTGTCGAGGGTGACGCCTAGATATTTGACCTTCGAGACCCACGGAATGGGCTGGCCAAAGAGAGTGATGGGACTAACGGCGGAGGTGTTTGCGCGCCTACTACGGAGTGGGATGCTCGAAGTGATGTTCGGAGGGCGACCCCTTTTGAAGAGCACCGCTGCGCTTTTCGTGGGGTTGATGTCTATTCGCCACTTCCGGAACCACTGTCCCAGGGTGGCTACTGCGATCTGGAGTCGCCGATGAAGCAGCGACATCTTCCTACACGAGTAGTAGATAGCCGTGTCATCGGCGAAGAGCGCTAGATGGGTCTCCGGAGACCGGGGTATATCATTGATATACAAACTAAATAATAACGGGGAGAGCGCGGAGCCTTGCGGGACTCCGGCGGTCAGTTGACGGGGACGAGAACGAGTTCCCTCTACTCGATATCGAAACGAACGGTTCGACAAGAAGTCTCGTATGATGAGCACGAGTCTGTCTGGCACTCCCATGTTGTACAGTTTATAAATTAAACCGTTGTGCCAGACTTTGTCGAACGCCTTCGCGATGTCGAAGAAGAGGGCGCCGGTCGGGATTTGTTTACGCCTATTTAGTCCTATCAGAATGTGCTCCGTGAGGCGGTGCACTTGTTGTACGCACGAGTGTTTTGAGCGGAATCCGAACTGTTCGTCAATGAGAATTTTGTTCGCGGTAACAAAATCCCAGAGGCGTTTCCTAAGGAGCCGTTCGTAAATTTTTCCTATCGTCGAGAGGAGACTAATCGGACGGTAACTAGAAGTTTCGTTTGTCGGTTTGCCCGGCTTATGTATGCCGATAACGTCCGCTTCTTTCCACACCGCGGGAAAGATGCAGTGCGTCATAGCGGCATTTAAAATTGTAGCCAACATTGCTATCAGTTGGACTGGCAAAAATTTTAGCGCGCGGTTGTGGATGCCGTCGGAGCCGGGTGCCTTCCTAGGTTGGAGGTTGTGGATCGCGTCTCTAACTTCGTCAGTGGTAATGGGGGGTAACGCGTCCGAGGGCGGCAGGGAAGCTCTGCGCTCGACCTCCCTGTCGACTAACTCGGTGTGTTCGGGGTCCACGTGTTGAGTGCTGGTGGTGCACTGCTCTTGCAGTGCATCGGCCAGCAGCTCAGCCTTGTCATCGTCATCGAATGCCGGTGGTTGGCCTGAAGGGCGTATGAGGGGAGGCATAGTAGCGGTAGTTTCGGATTTGAGAGTCCTAGCTAGTCGCCAGTATGCTTGGTGGGAGGGCGCGAGTTGTTCTAGATAACTATGCCAATTATCGTTACGCGCGTCGCTTAAGCGGGAGTGGACTTCGCGTTGTAGACGACGCATCCGAATCCGGTTTGAATGCGAGGGAAGACGATCGTAGGCCCGGATTGCCGCGTTCCTAACTCTTAAGAGATTCCTAAGATCGGGGGACAGTCTGATGCGGTGGAAGCTGTCCTCCACATCGACTTCTTTTGAAGATCTAATGATCGCGGAAGAGATGTGATCGGTAATGATGTTTATGGATTCGACGGTGTCCTCGGGGGATGGATTCGAATCCGGGCCGCAAGGGAGGATTGGCGGAGCGGCGTCGGCTAGGCACGTGCCCAGCTTATTCCAATCCACCATGGTCCTCGTAACAGTGACTGGGTTGTGAGGGCGACCGAGCTGCATAACGACAGGTCGGTGGTCTGAGTCGAGCTCTGACATTGCTTCGATGGAACGTAAGCGCAGAGTTACGTTCCTAAGCAATGCCAGGTCTATAGTGCTCGGACGGAGCGCGATGTTATACGGATAACATGTTGGAGTTGGGGGACCGACTATTTCAAAGGTGAGGTCGTCTATAAACGCGTCGAGACGCCTACCGTTGACGTTTGTACGATGGCAGTTCCACCTAGTGTGGTGGCAATTTAGATCGCCTGCCAGGATGACAGAGTCTCCCATGCCGAACAGTGACTCGATGTCACTGCTCAGAAGGGGCTTGTCCGGGGGGAGATAAACGGATGCGATGACGATCGGCTGGTGTCCCGTCAGCGAGATACGGCACACTGACACCTCGATATGTAAGAGCGAGGGAGTATCGAGAGGGACAACGTGCAGGGCCCGTCTATAGTAAATGGCAGTCCCGCCTTTGGAGGCGGTGAGTCTGTCATTCCTAACCATGACGTAGTTCGCGACTTTCGGGTCGCGACGCGAGGGCTTCAGACAGGTTTCCTGCACTAATAGAATATCTACAAGATTATCGCGGAGGAATTCGAAAATTTGATCGCGTTGCCGCGCGAGTCCGTTAGCATTATAGAATGCTAACGTAAGGGAATACGGTTTTTCTCTACCTTTTTGCGCCATTGATTATCGGTAAAGATTTTATAACGTACGCGACACGGACTCGTAGACGTCCATGTGATCGAAAGCGGCCGCGAGCCGCTGTTCGGGGGTTACCGACCTACGTATCGCGTCTGCGAACGATCGCAGACGGTCGAAGTTGACTGCGGTGACGAAGTCACGCACGAGCGCGAAGTCGTTGACGGCAGAGGGTTGCGGGGGACGGAACGCGGGCGCGGGGCGAGGTGCAAGCAGGGGCTGGGGCGCGGGGCGTGTCACGAGCGGGGGCGGGGGTGCGGTTTCCGTTCCCGCCTTCGTATACGGCAGCGGTTTTTTCCACGCCGACACCGTGGGAACTGCAGCCGGCACGAATGCGGGTTTCGGCACTGAAGGCGCCGAAGTCTTTGGGCCGACGGTTTGGGGGGCTGGGTGGGTCGGACGTTTTCGCGGAGCCCTAGGACATCCACGGTAGTTCGCGGGGTGCCCTTGCTTAAGGCATAGGACACAGCTTGGAGGTTCGGTCGCGGTTTCCCTAACACGCGAGCAATCTAGTGTGGCGTGGTCGCCGAGGCACTTTACGCAGCGGGGGCGCGCGTGGCAATTACGAGCCGAGTGGCCGTAAAGCTGACATCGGTAGCACTGCCCGGGAGTGCCACGCTTATGGGGGGCTTCGATCGAGATCCCGGATAGGCCGCAAATTGTCGTGAGACATGCGATCTTCTTTTTGGCCTCCGGGGTGGGTTCTAACGCCACGAGTATCATATTATAGGGCTGTTTGCCCCGCCCGCTGTGCATCCGGTGCACACTAACTATCGGGAGGGCCTGAGCGGTCAGATCCTCCTTAACATAGTCTATGTCCAACTCCTTGGGGACTCCGCGTACTACTACGCGGAGCTCGCGGTCCTCCTGAAGAGCATAGGTGTGGAAACCTATGTTCTCCTTTCGGAGGTATGCTGAGAGGGCCCTATGGTCGCCCGGCGTTGCGACCTTAATCTGAATCCCATGCGCGACGTTACGCGCATGGGTGTAGTTAATTTTATTTGCCTGAAGGGCCTGGGACACACGATTCCACGCTGTCTTCTCTTGAAGTATCAGCGGGGGCGGGGCAGCTACTTTGGGAGCGGGCGCGGGCTTGGGACGCGGCGGCGGGGTTACGCGGCGAGCGGAGTCCGACTCCGGTGTCACGACTACCTGCGGGCGGGAGGCGGTCGCGGATTTAGTTTGCTTCGTCGTGGAGCTCCGGGACTCCACGGCGCGAGTACGCTTTTTTCCGCGCGTTACGGTTTGGAACCCATCCGAAGTTCCAGGCTGAGGGCTTGACGCGGATTCGAAATCCATCTCCGATTCGGTATCGGAGCCTGAACTCGAAACGATCGAGGTCGCGACGGATGAAGCGCGCGATGACGTAGTCGACGCGGGCGCGGGGGTGGGGGTAGCGTTAGGCGCTTCGTGAGTCGCTACGTCGGAACGTGCGCTCGAACTTGACGCGGCGGCGGGGGGCGCGCGGCGTGCCTCCGAGGCACGTTTGAAGTACGCGGCGACGGACGCGGGGGGGGAGGGATTGCCACGGGCGGCCCTAAACTCCAGGTACTCGGCCCTAATTGACGGGTACCTATCCCGGAGGAACCCGACAATATCACTAGCACAATCTTCTTCCATTTTTTGGTCTTCTTGCCCGGGGGGGGCGGCCCCGGGACTTTTGTTGAACTCGCCGAAAGGCGAGGCCCCGGATAGGATTTGTAACCCCCCTGTGCTGCAGGACAGCAAGGAGCAGGGGGGGGGGAATGCCTATGCCGTGAAAACGGCAATCGGCGGGGAAAAGGAAAGGAACCCGCTCGGGCTGTATAGTGCTACAGCAGGCAGAATCGCGAGCGGGGGTCTAGTCTTGAAAAAGACTGTTGTTTTGGGAAGGGTTAGGAAATCGCTAGCCTGTGAGTGCCACAGGAAGCCTGAACGTAGCGATTGGTTTTGCCTTGAAAAAGGCAGTTGGTAAAGGGTGGGTTCGCGGTTACAAAACTTTAGCGCACAAAAATGGACTCCGAGACGCAAATCGCAAGCGACCAACGGATCGGCACGTCCGCACTACCGAATTGTAAGCACGATGTATTCACGGTCACTACACTGTCGAGCACAGCTGTGAGTTCAGAGACGCAGCTCGCAAGCGGGCCACGGATCGGAAAGCACGTCCGCGCACGACCGAGTCGTGAGCGAGAATGAAAAAACTAAAAGTAAGCTACGCTCTTTAATGCGAAAAGACTTTGCTCATACTATTACTTACGTAAAGGACTGCAAAATTTAGTAATTTTCGTTTTGTCCCTTAAAATTTACTTTAAGTTCCATTATTTTTTCAGGACTTTCCACTTGTTCCAGTTTCAAGTTAAAAAGCTAGGGCTGCAGATGCTGAACTTTTTTGTGTTTCAAATTATGCATATATCTGATATACTCTCATACTCTGACATAAATAAGCTTGAGTTAGGCCAGTGCGATAATTGTTTATTACATCAACAAAACCAGTCGCATAAATAAGCCATCGCTTGTCGCTCAGTGCAAATCTCGTTCGAAGAACATGTCAAAGCATTTAGAAATCACCGTGCAATTCATTCTACAGACTGATAGTATGTGGTAAGAACATAAGTGAAGGAGCTACACAAGAAGGTTGCAAGCTATATTTCCATGAAGGAATCGGTAATGGTGCCTGACGACTCTAAAGATACCTCAGGGTTTGAGAGTTAACTTAACACTTTCTCCATCACCTTGGATAGGAAGGAAGCTATTCCAATGGACCCTTAATTCGAAGGATCTGACCGTTTTATAGAAAATTAGAATTTGAAATTGGAGAAAGCTTCCTCGTGAAAACGACCGCTCTATCGATTTATTATAAATAAGTAACGAGACATCCTTGTCTTTAAATACTTTCAACTAGTTTGCACATCATAAAAGGGTTTCCATGTTTTAGTGCTTAGATGGTTTTCCAATATCCTACGAAGTTACTAAACTTTCTTAAATTAAATCCACATAGCTATATATTTTACTAAAAAGTACTACAACTAGATTAAGTCATGTAGTACTTGTGAAAATGTGTGTGACGGTGAAAAAAATCTGTATCAATGGAGTAAAAATGTGCCTCAGGAACACACTGAGATGTGATTTCTAAAATTTAAATAGCCGAAAATGTCGACTGGCAGTTCCACATTTAACACAACCTCTCCGCTTTTCTCACGAAGAAAATATACATTCGTATAAGATTTTCTCGTGTATTTAAAACACTTTAAAATTGTACAGTTACGCTTTAAGATTATTTTCAAATATATTCTTCCCTGAGTATTATTCCTATATGCAATCAAAATAATAATAAATAATATAATATAGCACCATAGAGTCATGCCACAGTCAACACTAGTGGGTTTTAATAAATTTCGTTATATTTTTGTGTTCTATTATATTTCCATTTGTGTTTATAGAAAAATATTTTTACTTACATTATCTACAAGCGGCCCGCTCCGGCTCCGCTCGGGACTTTAACAAAAATTTCAACGATATTTGACGTTGTTTTATTTTTTTAAATAAAAGAACACTTATTGCAGCATAACTATAATAGTTAGACATATGCTGTCGCGACACTTTTTATGTAATACAAAGTGTTCTACAAAGTCGTCGTACATTATTTTATTCTATCATCAATAGTTTTCGCAGGGTACGCGATGTAAAGAATATTTTAGGACTTAGGTAATTTTTTACACCTTGGATTACATTATTGGAGTTTTAGTAAGGATCCCTAATTTTTTTCAAAAAAGATTATAGTCTATGTTACTCGAGAATAGTGTAGCTTCCAAACAGTGAATGAATTTTTCAAATCGGTTCAGCAGTTTTGGAGCCTATTTAATACAAACAAACAAACAAATCTTTCCTCTTTATAATATTAGTACAGACGAGCAGGTATATCATAATAGCCTCCAAGTAAAAAAAGTATGTAACATACAAACATCCGAATAAGACAAAATTCCGTTTTTTAGTAGAGTTCATCCATATTACCTGGAGCCACTGCGGTCATCGAATTCGTTTCCAGAGGTCTTTTTTGCCACGTACCATCCGGCTATGGAATGAGTCCCCTCCACGGTGTTTCCTGAGCGCTATGACATGTCCTTCTTTAAAAGAGGCTTGTGGAGAGTATTAAGCGGTAGGCAGCGGCTTGGCTCTGCCCCTGGCATTGCTGAAGTCCATGGGCGACGGTAACCACTCACCATCAGGTGGGCCGTATGCTCGTCTGCCTACAAGGGCAGTAAAAAAAAATATATTTGTCAATTCAAAACCGAACTCTATACAGCTTATATTTAAATTAACAAACTCCCAAAAGAAATCGTGTGTTTAAACAAGTTCACCGGTAGAGATAGTAGAATGTTTAATATTCAATCAGTATAGGGTCGCATTGTGGCTCTACTTGCCACTCCACGTTGAGTGGGGTAATAAAGTAATAAATAAACAAGTAGGTTGACGGCCGCCCATGATTCAACCCAGCCTGATCCGTACTGACGTTGACGGCCTTTAAATTGAAACGCACGTACCTGTGTGTACTGGCTAATTAAACTTGTACAGAGACACAACATTACGGATTTCCAATTCATCTATCTCACTAAAATCGCATTATTTCGTTTTTTTGTCAGTAAACTTAATAATAATATGGTTTCCTCACGCACAGTTTTTTTTTTTTATATTTCAGCTTCGATCCGAAGTATTTCAGTAAAAAAGCCTCTGAAACTGTGATTTGGAAAAAAAAAGAGAAATATATAAATTTTTCTTGTAAGAGCTTAAAACGTTACCTTTCTACAGTAACTTACAATTTAAACATAACAATTTTAGCATTATTTTTGTAGTGATAGACTTGACACCAGTTTAATTCCCCTAATACTAATAGATTATCAATGAATTTCTAAAAGAAATTAATAGACAAGCGCTAGCTAGTGCTTGGTATTATTGGATGCCTTGACCCCATTCCAACAAGACTAATGACCTATTCGACGGCAGCTCTCATTATTTCGCCGGTGACCTGTCCTTGTAATTACACACAGCGCCGACGTGATTGTATTTATAAACGGGCCAACCATTATCTAATCTTCTCCGTTTAGTGCTTAGATATTTGATCTACGCTAATGATCACATTATTAACTTTTCTCTTCGCTATATTTTTAATCGTCTACATACTAGCTGTTACTGAGTGAAAATTTTCCGAAACCACTTAGTATACACGTATCGCAATCCTCGCAAAGAAAGCTTTTTCCGTAAAGCTATTGAGCAAACTCCAACGCGGCACTAGTCAGAAATTAATCTTATCTCAATTTCCCTGTGTTTTCCTTCCCGTCTGTGTTTAATTGTTCAAGTTTTAATTATATGGAAACCGAATACAGCGCACCAACATGCTACATTCATTCGTATACTTAACGATGACAATAGTCGTATTAGTTTAGAATTATTCTCTTAGCCTAAACTAGTTTTGTACAAACAGTCTTATATAAAATTTGTAATCGGAGATTAATGAACACATAATAAGAAGATATAAAACTATATTACATAACCACAGCGCAATTATGAAAATTAATATCACCTATAGATAAAACTTTATTAGCTTAATATTCGTAATTCTTAATATCGTCAAGACAGTAGAATATGGGAAGATGACTTGAAACAGACAGCGGGACCATTCTGGCTGAGAGTAGCCAGGGACAAGACCCTTTGGGAAGAATCGGAGGAGGCCTTTGCCAAAAGGCACACTGAACTTAGGGAACTCTTGTAACCCTATGCTTAGGAATAAAAAGGCTATTAAAAAAAAACTTAATATTAAATAAAGTTATCATGATTAAATCGAAATCTATGTTGTAGTTTTTGCGTGATGCGTGCACAACATATTATATATAAATTTATATCATAATTATAAAAAATATACAGAAATCGCTGCTTGACAGTTTTCTTACAACGGGCTTATAAAGCCGATAGCTCTTTTGAATAAGACCAAAATACTATAGTGAAAGTAAAAGTCGCATAATGTCAATTTTGTAAGTTACATATGATTTAAATTAGAAAATATTAATTAGAACTTTAGAATAAAAATGCAAAATAGACTTACTATCAAATACCGGTTTTTTTTATACATTTGACTTTATTTCGTTTTTTTTCTTCTTTTCCCGTTAAAAGCGGAGTCGAAAACAAGCTGGTACCGTCATTAATCAATTCACACTCTGTTACTAGCAAATATGAAAATGAATTGTATGAATAATAAATTATATCCAGAGGCAGGTATTATTTGAGAAAATTGTTTTCCCAAACAACACATGGTATACTTATTCAAATTGTTTGAGGTTTTGAGAAGTTCGTTGTTTGTGAAAATTGACTGAGCCGAGGCAACATTAGCCCATATTAGTTATAAAGAAATCATTTCTGATTAAAATATATTTTAACACCTGCATAGTCTTAAATTATGTAAACGATCCTATACCCTTTTTTCCCTAGAAATTATACTTTTGAACTTAGCTTATGGATAATAAAAACGTGCCTCCTAACACAAGTGCAATTTATGACGTTTTTTACGACTTGTAGATTTAGATCCTCAGTTTTATTAAACCGTCTTTGCTTATATCATAAATAAAATTTGCATCGGTGGTTTTTCCTTGATATCATTTTCATTTTTAAGCATTAACTATTTTTTTAGTGTTAACTAATATCGAATATTAGCGATGTCTAAATATAATATTTTGTATATCTATAAATATCTATAAAAATTTCATTTAATTAATTTGTTTAAAACGTTTTTTTTTTGTACATATATTTCCACAGGCTAGTGAGTAAATTAGCAAATCTTATTACAAATTAGTCCGTCTATTAATCAGAAGATACAATTATGCGACTCTGGTCGTCGCTAGTTATTGGTGCGAGCTTCCCAATATTCATCCAAAACATGATAATCTTTATGTTTCTGCCTAAGTACTGTAAGCTAAGTGAATGATTGTGAACTCGAACGGTTGATACTAGCGTCCGTGCTATTTGTGCCTCGTAGTATGCACGCTTTCCGGTCTCGAGGGTGAAATAGACGTTAATCCAATGCAAACGGCTACGACCTCACACAACTACTACAAAATAAGAAATAGAGAAACAAAATAATCGACGATTTTTTTAATTATGTGTTTTGAGGTATTATCGTCTGGTATCGTTATAACCAACACCCGGTTTGGGAGCGGGTAAAATACAGAATATGTATTCTAAAACTTTTAATGTAAAATTAAGCATTTTGTACTTCTCTAACGAGCCTAACTTTTAAATGCTCTGTGTTGATTAAATTATGAATTATTTCATCTATCAAGATTATGAATGCTGCTAAGTAAAGTGTGCAATCGGGTAATCCGATAATAAAATATAAATAATAAGTAGGAAACAAGGAAAAGAGGGAATCCCACAATGGTGTTCAAGGTTTGGAAACATTACTTTTCTTTTCGTTCCCCGAGACGACACTTTGATTCGGATCCTATCAAATATAGATCTTTTTTTGAATATGTTCTAATTGTTAAGTCAAGCTGCTTGTGAGCTCAAAATAAGTTCTTCCTGCAGTAAAATGCATAATATACACTATAGCACAGCATAATATTAGCATTAAATCGTCTGTTATAATTATGAAATACCGAAATGATTATGTAAATTGTTTAACAATTAATATTGAATTTTAACAATACTAAACAAAAATGTTGCCTAAGTTTACTTATGAATCAAAATCTGTAAAAAAAAGATGTGTAAAAATTCATTACTCATACGCAAAGAGTAATTTCTAGTATCAAAAATGAGTTTCTTCTGCCTCACGTTGAGAAAATTGCAATGATTTATTTAATATCGAACAGAAACAATTTTCGCTCGTCTGATCCATCGTAATGGCATGGCATGTTCCCTGAAAAGGCGTCAATTTCTGATTTAATTTGGAATAGTGATAATATTTGGGGTGGGTCTGCTGGCAATTGAAGATAAAAGGCTCGGAAACTGCCAAGTTCGGCATACGCCTGCTAATCGCAGTCGACGTACGTAGACCCTTTGTGTTCTGATGATCAGCCGCTTTGTCAGACCAACGCTTTTTATTTTTTCTCGTCTGTCTCAATCTGTTCAATTTTTATTTTGAAGTATTTTCTATTCACTAAATTAGGGATCTTTTTTTAATATATCATATCATAATTCTATTTGTTGCCTCATCTCGGTCTTACAATGTTAGATTTGTAATACTAGTTAAAGTTTAAAAATTCATGCATCAATGACTACACTTCACAAAAAGACAGTATAACTGTCGAATCACGTCGCTTTATAGTCGGACGGCTTCAATGACCGGAAATTTCCTGATAAGTCCAAGCCTAACGTCTCAAATATTCCTTCATTTTCTCACTATATCATCCTCCAACAAAAAACGATTTACTCTGAATAGGTAAATCAATGCTCTTTGTTGCGTTCTGATATATTTCGCTTCAAATAAAAATGTATTTCCTTTGAGTCGTTTTCTATTTGTAGGCGAAAAATGGGGCATTATATGAAATCGTTGTAAGAATTTATTGGATCTGCAGTCAAAAAACTAACTTTCATTCATCAAGTCCGGAAGGGAGGGTCGACTTTGGCAATAAATCGACGGGTAAAACGTTAAAGGGGTGCAAATCCTCTTGCAAATGACAGGTCGCGTGACCCCATCGACGCTGTGGATCGGGCAGACGAAGCACTCTTGATCCAATCGATAATTGCATTCGATTAAACTCTCAGGTGAATTCCTCGTTATAATTCTTTCACTCTATCTTAATCCATTAATTTATCTACCTAGAATCGTATATATCGAAAAGTCATATTTACTAGTAAAATAATAATAATAATAATAGCCTTTTTATTCCTAAACATAGGGTTATAAGAGGTCCCTAAGTTCGGTGTGCCTTTTGGCATAGGCCTCTTCCAATTCCTTCCAATGGGTCCTATCCCTTGCTACTCTCAGCCAGAATGGTCCCGCTGTCTGCACTAGTAAAGTACTTTAATTCAAACAATATTATGAAGATGATGAGTTATTTTTGATCAACAAATATTTCATTGCTTCACTGTAGAAATAAAGAAGACCGTAGAATGAAACCGCTTATCACCAGTACCCAAGATTGGTGAATGGTAGATGCTCGAGATAGGCGGGGTTATATACGCATGTCTTAAAATTAGCCCCCAAACTAATCTGAACTACTCAGAAATGCGTCAAACATAATCAAAAACATACTATTTGATATTAAACAATGAAATGTTAATAGTGACCATACGATGTGGCACATGGTTACTAGATCGGACAAATCAATCTTCATTGATTTTGTATTATACTAAATATTCGCTATAATTATCGCAAAATTTATGAAAAAAGCCCATTTATTGAAACGACTCGATAGTCATCAATCGTGTGTTTGTGTTCTATGTCAAAACCATCCGTTGAAGTGTCAACAATAACTGGAAAAGTTTCAAATCAATCAGACAAGCCATGTGTGAATGGCTCGAATACGAACAGGCAATGTTATGAATCTACACAATGATCTGTTATCCCGACAACATTTAAAATATTGTTTTTTTGAAAACATTTATTTTGATAATTGAAATAAAAAGCTTTGGTCTTTACAGGTCGAGAGCCCAAGAAGAAAAGCGGAGTATATGCTATTTATTAAGAAGTATCTACTTTTTTATTTGAAATCTGCAGCACAAGAATCCAAAACACTCTTTACAAGATGTATATATATGATCGGTAAAAATGTATTTATGCTTTGCATATTTTGCGAAAAATCTTTTTTAAATTTTTTAATCAAACAGTCAAACTTACTAGAACTGATTTTGGGTTATTATACTCTACGCATGATTTTAGTTAATCGAAATTATATTAAAGTCATTCGAAGTTATACTCTAACTTCGATTGAGCTGGTTTTATTTGTTATCTTTTAACCTTACTACTGTCACTCACAGCAGAATGTCTGGGAGCGTATTGATTAAAGTATTCCAATTCGTAATATTTATAGCTCAGTCAGAACGAAGCGAAGGGAGAAATATTAATTTGGAATCCTCGTATTGAGCGCACTAGTTTCGATGTGATATTTATTTAGATAATAAGCGTTTAAAATCAAAGTATTGTCGCAGATAGTTAACATAATTTGTCATCAAATTTCATCCAAACAAAAAGTTGCCTTAATTGATATCAAATTAGTAGTTTTATTTTAAAATCTATGGTACGAGTATGTTAGTAACACATTCATTAATAATATAATTAAACTGATAAAAATCTTTAGATCCTTAGTTCCGATCACTAGATTAAACTGTAATTTATTATCTAAATAAAATTAGTGCTATCGATGATTAAATAGACACCTCTAGAATATTTTTGATGTTCTTTGATTTGTCTAAGTAAATTTGTTTTACTGTCTTATTTTAAGTTACATCAGAAATATTTTACAATTCCATATTTTCAAAGTACATATTTTCATCGTCTCAACTTCCCCCGGGGTCGCGTTGCCGTTGTTCCACGTCACAATCTACTCTTATTTGTATTTGAAACCTCCTTTGTGTTGTTTGTATTTTAAAATAACATCTGAAATTCTTTCGTTTTGTAACAAAGCAGTAATTTAAAACATGTTAGGAATCACCTCGAAAACATTTGCTGCTTGAATTTTATTTCATCACATAATAAATTTTGTTTTACCTATGTCATAATCACTACTAAGAGCGTATGGGCATGCTATTCCATTAATGTTATTGAAAAATAGTCGTTAGTGTGAGTGGAGTGAAGTGGCGGGCTCGGCGTAGACCGACTGTGGCTGCGCGGAGTCACGCTGGAACTCTTCGTATGAAGTTAATTGGATTTTTCCGTTTGCCACGCCCGGTACGTGTGCTGTGTGAATAATAAGTGCCTTAATAGTATTTTGAGTATCCTGAAGATGTTCGGTACAGAGCCCTTGCGTAGAATTGACTATTATAAAGATGTTATTAGCATTTTATTAATTTCACGCGTTCTTAACATTATTTGGCCAGCTATTTGTGTTACTAAAAAATGGAATAGAAGAATAGCTAGAAGCTTGGAACGAAATTATTAATACGCCTAAAATTATCAGACTCTAACGTAAACCAAGTTTCTATTATAATATACATGCTTAGCAAAACAAATAATTGTTGTGCTTAATTAATTCATGTAAACAAGACGAAAACAAAAGCTAACATAAAGGTTTATGTAGAATTAATTATTCCTGCTTCACAGGTGAAATAATATGGGATGTGCAAATGTCGGGTCGTTTGAACGTCGACGTGTAGGCACGTTTGACAGATAACTGCCCTTATTTGCCCATTTGTTTGATATTCGTACTCACCAAACGGAACTGTAAATTAAGCAAATTCATTAGCAGGTAAAAAATAAACTCTGCCTTATTATAGAAACATATAGATTGCTATTTCTTTAAACGTTCGCGAGTTTGCTTTTGAAAAACTTGTATTTAAATGCATGTTATTTTAACTTATAGTATAGTATAGTATAGTATAGTATAGTATAGTATAGTATAGTATAGTATAGTATAGTATAGTATAGTATAGTATAGTAAATATATACTCTTACCTTCATGTTTTAAGAAAAGTAACAGTAATACAAATAAATTTATAATGTTGTTGCAGTAAAAAAATATTTATTTAAATAAACATAACACAAAAGGCTTTAATAACGAAAATTATTTTAATTAAAAAATGTAAATGACAAACAAAACATAATTTTCTTTGCATATTATATAATATGTCGTAGGTTAGGTTAGGTTAGGTTGTAGTGGGGCGCATGGGCATGCGCTTGCGCATGTGCACCACATTACTAGCACTTGCGATTTCGTATTTTGTATGCCATGCTCACATTTACCAAAACGACATGGTCATTGTGAATTCAATGTACATTTCCCTTATTTGAAATTATTATTGTAAATTTTAGTTGAATGCACATTAGCCAAACGAGGAGGCAAATGTGCACATTTACCAGAAAATGTGTACATTTGCCGCAATATCTACTTTTACCGTTACGATATACATACATATTACATGTATGTACATATACCTATATATATATTACACTGCGTGCTACAACTAACTTCGTTTCCGAATTAGGTAAGTAGTGTAAATATTGTTCATAATAAAATTTATTTTATTTTTTATTTATTTATTTATTTATGTACACACAGAAAACAAGACACAGTACAGAGTAATAGGAAAATTATGTACAAAGGCACTGCTTATTTCTTTGAGAAATCTCTTCCAGCAGACCTGCGAGAGGATAATGAGAATAATAATAAAAAGTGATAAGTGTGTGTAGAACAAATAACACATAACTAAAATAACAAATATAACATGAGAATTATAGCACATACACATAGCAAATATTATAAGTAACACAGTAACACTCGTATATACGAAGAGTATAGAACCATGATCATTCGGTTGATGAGAGATAAAATTGTTTGACCTTGTATTTAAAAACAGAAACAGACTTGCAAACTCGGATGTCAACCGGCAACGAATTCCACAGTCTGACCGCGTGCACAGTAAAGGAGTGAGAATAGAAACTGGTTTTGTGGGAAGGGAATAACAAAACAGAACGTTGGTTGGACCTGCAGGGAGCATCAGGAGAACGAATGAAAGAAAATCGCTCACGTAAATATAAGGGAGAAGTGGGCTTATGTAGGATATTGAATAGGAGACATAATATTCGAGTATTCCTACGAAGGCGTATAGGGAGCCATTTAAGTTCTTTGCGAAAATGAGAAACATGATCGAATTTTCTGAGATTGTATATAAAACGGATACATAGATTTTGCATCCTCTCAAGCTTGTTTGAGAGCTCCTCAGTGGCATCCAAGTAGCAGGCATCGGCGTAATCAATTATGGGTAGAATGAGAGCTTGGACGAGAGATATTTTTGTATGCTGAGGTAAGAAGCCTTGCAAACATCTCAACGAGTAAAAGTTTGTCAAGGTTAACCTAATCTTAAAAAGGCAACTAAATATCGAGAATGAAAATTAAAGTTTATTAATGGAATGTTAAATTACAAGCTTTAAAATTAATTTTGAATTTTGGACTAATTTGTACAAAAAGAAAAAAAAATTAAACCGGTTAAATGACCCATCGTGCTCTTCCATGTGGTACATGCATGCATCAATGCTTGCACAGCTCGTCGCGCAAATATTAAATGTACCTGAAGTTAAAAATATTTCACCAAAAACATTTTGCTACACAGCTCTACTACATGCCTACATGCCTTGCTATCATTTATTTACAAGAGCCAAAGGTTCGAATTAAGTTTCAAAATTATAGTCAATTAAAAAGGGCTGCGGCAAAGAAAATTGGAAACCCTGTAACTGAGTTAATGCAAAGTTTCTTGCAAAGGATTTGAGAGCTGTCTCAATTACAAAGAAAGAGAGTTATCTTTATCGTATATGTACTTTGTTTATTCTTTAGAAAAGTTTTCTCGTTTCTTTTTCTTGTTTTCTAACGAGTCGAGCCTTATTTCACGAGTGATTTCATTGTAATGAAACGGATAAAGTCTTGTTAAGTTCTCGAGCGGGTCCTGCTATATTTTACAGCATTATCGTGTTTAGTACGAATGGCCGTAATCAGTGAACCGAGATTCACATTCGTGGAGTTGATTATGAGCAACGAGTCGCGGCTAACTTTCCAGGCTTATAATAAACAGAGACACAGAAAATTATTCACTAACTTTGCCCCGAGCGTAAAATTTATGGTACGTTTACCGCGGAATTCTCAACAATGAACGACTCGCTTGGGTTTTAAGCTTTATAACTTTAGTCAATGCGGTCCAAAATACTGATAACTGTAAACTACTGAAAGCAGTGCTGATTGTATCTGTAGAGATTGCTACTTGATTCGAATCACGGTAGATGTTAATTTGCTGGGGCGTCGTTCGTGACAATAATAAATTTGTCACACGTGTGTACATATTTTTTTTTACGTAATACAGAATTTTGTTTTTCATTTGCCGCGTTTCAAGCTTAACGGATAAAACTCGAACTGTGTCCTTGGATCAAGTGTTGCGACTATACCACGATTCAAACACTGCAGTAGATACCTATTTTTCTTATTAAATATGAACTAAATAATAAAACTCCCGCGTGATTAGTAGCATCATCCTGCATATTTCAGCAGCAAATCAATCAAGGGTTGCGATTTGTATGGTGGAATTTGTGCAATATAACTGGAATCTCGTTATTAGGTCTTAAGACGGCAGTGGTGCCTATAAGCACAGCTAACCATCTAATTACTAGGTGGACCAAAATAGCACTTATGTTATCAACACAAGATTAGCACCTTTATTAGTAACATAATACTTGTTATGGTCATCTAATTATAAGTTTATGCTAATAATCCCGAAAAGGCAAGTCGTTATTTCCTTATCTATGAAAGTTATGACAACGGTTTTTATACTTTATTATTTCAAACTTAAAACGATACTATTCCGTACATAAAAATCCGTCTACTAAGATTTACAGTTACCCTTTTCCTTTTGGAGCATCCTTTCCAAATGTAACCCAAATTTATTCAGTCGATTTTCGTGAAACTCGGTCAAAGAGCCCCAAATACACCTTTGAATACCTTAGTATTTTAATATTTAGTGTATTAAATTTATATTTTAAAATTCAATAAATGCTCAAATTAAATGTTCCATTGTTAAAAAATTACTAGTGGCATCGTGTATTATAAGCTTGCACGAGTGCGTTGCACGATTCTTCCTATTTCTACCGTGAAGCAGTGATGCACTCAGTTCGAAAGGTTGGATAATCTTTTCCCTATCTAATCGCTGGTAGCCTAGAGGGCTATTCGAGCTACGCTTTTTACTGGTGGTAGGACCTCTTGTGATCCGCGCGGGTGGGTACCACCACCCTGCCTATTTCTGCCGTGAAGCAGTAATGCGTTTCGGTTTGAAGGGTGGGGCAGCCGTCGTTACTATACTTGAGACCTTAGAACTTGTATCTCAAGGTGGGTGGCGCATTTTACGTTGTGGATGTCTATGGGCTCCAGTAACCACTTAACATCAGGTGGGCTGTGAGCTCGTCCACCCATCTAAGAAATAAAAATAAAAAATTGCTAACACCGGCCCTCGCAAGAAGTGCTTCGCTGAATCTACCACCCTCTGTCAAGTCATCCTTCTGTTAAGGGTGACTCATAGGTATTGGCCTTCGCAGTCTAAGGGCTCACCAATAATTTTTATGATGGGAATGGAATTAACGCGCCTAATACGGAAGAGGATACTTGCAGTGGTGTCTTGAACGCGCACCCTTTTGAAGATCTTGGCTGTGCTTTTCTTGGGGTTGATGTCGATGCGTCATTTCTGTAACCACTGCCCTAAATTGGCAGCCACGATTTGGAGTTTACGGTGGATGTATGACAACATCCTATTCGAGTAGTAGATAGCCATATCAGCGACAAGAAGGATTAAGTAGGACATCGGCGACCGGGGTATACCATTAATATACAAACTAAATAGCAGAGCGGAGCCTTGCGGAATCACACCCACGATTTGATGCAGGAGAATGTGAGTTCCCTCTACTCGATACCTACACGGTTTTATTATTTTTTACCTAAACGGATACAGTTGAGACTTTGATGTCAAAATGTGGAGCAGCTTTCACTTTATAATGTCTATAGAATCTGCTAACAAATAAGAACCAGGTGGCCACGAGGTAATTAACCCATTTACGCAATTAATAAAAAAATATTACATCCTATTATTTTGTTTGATAGTTAGCGAAGTTTCTAATTTAATCAGATTTGTGTGATCAGATCTTTTGATAGTGCTTAGTTACGCAGATCTGTTTCTTCTGGTTCAGCTCATTACTATCTACATTACTATCTAGCATTACTATCTATACCAATTTTAAAATATGCCTATAATACTAATTTAATAATACGTCTAACTATTACTTTAAAGAGATCGCTTTTAGCGATAGGACCGCCGCTTGTACGTACTTTTGTTTTGTTTGTAATTGTTTCCTTGGTGTGCAAAAAAGTATACCATAACCTAATTTTATTTAAAACCTTTTAACAGAATTGAAAGAATTGAATTTGAAATGAAAGAAGAATACGCTTTTGTAGTCTCTTAGAATAATACGTGCAATGTTAATAAATTAGGTTTTATCTCAGTAGCCGGCTCATTAGCGTGGCGTGTTACGTTATCGCGATGCAACGTCCAACACCGGTATTATATTATGCATTATACAACAAATTTCAGATAAACGAATAAATACGTTTCACTTTCAAAATGTAAATCACTAATTCATTAAATATAACCAAGCACGTTGGTGGTTTTTACTGGTGGTAGGACCTCTTGTGAGTCCGCGCGGATAGGTACCACCGCCCTGCCTATTTCTGCCGTGAAGCAGTAATGCGTTTCGGTTTGAAGGGTGGGGCAGCCGTTGTAAGTATACTTGAGACCTTGGAACTTATATCTCAAGGTGGGTGGCGCATTTACCTCGTAGATGTCTATGGGCTCCAGTAACCAGTTAACACAAGGTGGACTGCGAGCTCGTCCACCTATCTAAGCAATAAAAAAAAGCATATTCTTGCTTTTACTGGGTGGAGTGAGAAAAATAACAATGTAATAATTAATAAATAAAAAAAATGAAAATTCAATAACAAAAGCAATTCGAATATAATTTTGTGAATTATTAATTAATATTGGTTGTAGGTTGCATCTAGAGTTAGATAGATTATTGCTCTATTTTCACTGCGGGTATCTTCAGTTAATATTACATAAGACAGATAATGAAGATATCTCTATGTGATATAATTTATTCTTCACTTCAGTATGATTTTTCGTTAAGAGAACCATGGCTCGGCTGCCGATCTACCCTATAATAGCTTCCGAGAAACATGTGGTATTATACTTTTAATCGCCATCACTTAAAAACATAAGACTCATTACTCAATAGCACGGTAAGCAGAATAATGTAAGAATAAACTGATAATATCTAAGAATCTTTAGATTTTTTTACTTTTTTGGAGTTACATATACGTGTAACTGATAAACACTTATATACACACTAAGACATATATAACGTATAACTTTTAACATGTAAGAAGATACTTTTGGTTTTTTTACTTTTTTGTAGTTACATATATAATTAATATACACTGATATATATATACAGTACACGGATATACACTGATTATATCATTGATAAACACAAAGAAATATATAACTTATAACTGTTAACAAGTAAGATACTTTTGATTTTTTTACTCTAATGAGTAAAAAATTAAGGGTTTCTTAGATCTTAAAAACGGATTCTTTAAATACTAGATCTTCCAAGAAACTAAAAACTCATTTAGATATTTTCATTTTAAAATCGTACCGAAATATTTTCAACCCGTAAAGTTTTCTTTGTTAAGAGAGTATTTCAATTAATTTAAGTGTTTAATAACAGATTTTAAATAAAGATTCCGTTTAAAGAATATTTGGAACACAAAAGCGGTCCCGCAAGCGTCAAAAGTGTTCCAGGAAAATTTGTTTGATTAATTCACAGCGAGCACGCATTTTAGGTAAATCACAAATATTGATTCTTATTTGAGAGCTTCCCCTTTAAGCGCGTAAGAAGAGTAATTTGTGGGGAAGCAGTTAAAATTATTATATTACCAGCAAAAGTTATTTCAAACAAACTGTAATTATAGATGTAGTATAATTGCTCGTACGTTCTCGCCAAGAACTCAAATAATATCTTTACCCATACAAAGATTTAGATAAGTAAGGATTTGTATGAAAGGAACGTGCTATACGAACTAATTATGCTAATATTTGTGTTCCGTCGACGATATAAATGTGGTTAGGTAACCTGTTTAAGGAATCGCTAGAGACTCTTGAGGGCTCCCTAACCAAACTAACGGAATCTGACCGGAATAATAATTAGCTAAGCTACTCTCTTAAATATTCAATGACGATATAACCTTCCTGGTTACTCAGTTAATAATTAATCTTGGTAATAATTTCATTTAATACATTTATCGTATTATTTCTATGAATTTCAAAATCTTGTAAATTCATTAAGAAAGGTGAGCTGTTTCTAACGAATCACTTCGGCAGCTGTATAATTTATATCGGTGTATATCGGATTATGGTCGTTAAATTTAAATTGAATAATTAGTTACTAAAATTGTGACTGCCGATTAATAGCCTGACAAACTTATCATGCAAGACTTTCTGGTCTCGAATATAAACATTCACCGAATCGTGCAACTTACATACGTTTCTCTTTTGTTAATTTTTTTTATTGCATAGATGGTGGACGAGCTCACAGCCCACCTGGTGTTAAGTGGTAGCCGAGCCCACATAGACATCTACAGCGTGAATGCCGCCGCCCACTTTGAGATATGAGTTTTTAGGCCTCAGTATAGTTACAACGACTGCCCCACCCTTCAAAATGAAACGCATTACTGCTTCACGGCAGAAAAAGGCAGAGTGACGGTACCTACCCGTGCGAACTCGCAAGAAGTCCTACTACCAGTAATTATGCAAATTATAGTTTTGCGGGTTTAAATTTTATTACACAATGTTATTCCTTCACCGTGGAAGTCAATCGTGAACATAATTGGTAAGTACATATTTCATTAGTAAAAATTGGTACCCGCCTGCCTGGTGCCTGGTGTTCGAGACCCGTGCATCGCTCAAGACGAATGCACCGGACGTCTTATCCTTTAAAATACATTAGTAGGATTGAACTTCTATTCGCTAACTCATATTTTAAAACACATTAATTCGACAATAATCACTGTCACTCTAAGACTTGTGTATAATATTACAAGTATTTTGGAATTAATATGTTTTGACAAGTAAACGAAAGCTTTTTTCAAAATATTTCATTGATAACAATAAAGTCAGTGAATAGTTACTAAACGAAAAAATCGATCGATAAGCCGAAGTGAGATAGATAACTATTCATTTATTTTGTCGTCCCATTTGCCTCTTTCTGTAAATAGGAGAAACAGTTATTATAAAGTAGAAGAAGTTAAACAGAGAAAATTATTTCATTAAACAGAGCGGTGCGTGTAATGTGAGTGATATAGTTTAACAAACATTTAATTTACGTCTCAGTTTGTGTGCACACAAATTGAACTAACTTCTCTCCCTCTAAAACGCTAATTACTTAACTTTTTGCTTCCCAGAACCACCAAATGTTACCATAATTTGTCTGGTAGCAAGATGATGAGCTATTCATAAAATAAAATGGAAACTACCTTTTTGTTAGTTAACCATGAAATTTTGATTTATTTAATCGTATTTATTTGACCTCTGACTTTAAAAATTACGCCCGTCCAAATTAATTTCAATTTGGAGAATAGTTTAAGGATGCCAAAATACAAGCTTTACGTGGTAATATACTAGGTATGTCGATTTACCGAGATATTCACCTAATTTGACCTAAAATAACTGGACTATAGTATTTTTTTCTGTATTCGCGAGTCGTAGATATAATTACATTTTGGGTTTTATCTTGCCTTTTTCAATTATCCATGTCTTATTTTCTACGTTTAAATTACTTTATCTTGTTCAGTTTTCATGGTCACGGACATCTAAGGTGTTATTCGTCGACATTTGAATATTATAATTATTAATTACCTACTAATTTGATTTTTAAGTTTAATTTCAAACGAAACGAACTAACTAATAGCATCTTCAAGTCTTGAAGTTTGTTTGACTTGGGTTTTCATGTTCACTATTTTTCGTATTACATGCTTAACAGGAAAAAAAATAAAAGAATTCCATTAGTGGGTTTAATTGCTATCGATTATGCTTCTGGAGTGTGGGCTGTGGGTTTGTATGGCATTTCGATGACGAGCAATAGACAAAGTAACTAACTACATTGGCTGCCTCATCACCGATACAATGATTCCAAACAAGAACAAACAATATGTAGTAGTAGGAACCAATGTATCCAACAAGACTCGAATGAAGCACAAATGTGTACTTGAGTTTGAAAAACCTTACATTTCAATTTATCGACTTTTATATTCTCATTAATGTCAAAGCAAGCAATCTAAGAACTTTAATTACATTTATTGATTTAAAATAATTTAGCCTCTTTTAGCAAAAGCTATTGAGTTGTCGGCCAGCCTAATTAATGTAATTATTTCTAGTTCTTTCTATTTAGTGGTTTCTACTATAGCTCGGCTCTATGTATGTACCATTACTATATCTCCATCAGCAATAATTATAATATCCCAATAATATGTACAAACAGCTTCTAGAACAGAAGTTAGATAATTTTACTGCTCGGAGATCTCGTGTAGCTCGTTAGTTGTAGTGTGGTTTCGATATTCACCAAATATGTCTCAAGTGCACCATTATGTTACATCGTTTTGAGGCGTCGAACAAACGTGTACAATGTAGTACATGTCTCGTCAATTCCTTGAGGACCGCATTGCAGCGTTTGAATTATTTATCAGTCGTCTTTGTACGGATTTCTCTATTTTAGGTTTACCAATCTTCAAAACGATCACCGATTGTTGCGCTTATTTTTTCCATTCAACATACAGAGTTAAAAAAAATAGAAAATGATATTATAGAAAATATAGAAAATGGAATTTCAATATATTTACAATGAAACTTGAAGAAAGCAAATAATATCAAGTTAACTGTGTAAAGTCATTGAATGTGATCTAATGTCACTTAAATTCCTATTTCAAGTCTTATTAAAGAAACTAGAACTAAAATCAAAACAATACCTAGTCTTAAATGAATTGATACGGTATGATTTTATGTTTTTGAATGAATTAAATCAGTAACGTTCCTAAAATAACATCATTTCATTCTCCTGCCTTTCTCCCAGTCACCTAGGGTCGGCGCATACGCAGCGCATTTCTCCTTCCATACTCCTCTATCATATACCATTTCTTCGCGCACTCGCCTCTTACAAAAATCGTCTTTCACGCAAACCGTCCATTTCTTCTTAGGTCTACCTCTTCCTCTATATTCTTCCACATTCATAGTTACACTCTCTTACCAACATTCCTAAAATAACATGAAAAATTTTTCCTCTTGTGTTGTCCGTGGCCATTGCGATTTCCAACAAAATGCCACTCCTTCATAATAATTGTTTATGACTTGCATATAAATATGAAAACCTATTGTTATGTTACAAAAAACTTCCAACCCTATTTAGTTTCATTAATTATACGGAACTTTAAAATTGGACATTTGCATCATAAACACAAACATTACTTCTGTTTAATCTAATTTACTTGAGGGTATATATAGCTGAATGAATGCATAAAGACGCAATATCCTCGACTTCAAAGCCCAGAACAAATTTATGTCTGTGACATATCCGAATAGGTTTATTCTAGAGTAAAGATCTTTAGTCAGTTGGTATGACATGCAACTACTTTTTACTGGTGGTAGGACATCTGGTGAGTCCACGCGGGTAGGTACCACCACCCTGCCTATTTCTGCCGTGAAGCACTAATGAGTTTCGGTCTGAAGGGTGGGGCAGCCGTTGTAACTATACTTGAGACCTTAGAACTTATATCTCGAGGTGGGTGGCGCATTTACCTCGTAGATGTCTATGAGCTCCAGTAACCACTTAACACCACGTGGGCTGTGAGCTCATCCACCCATCTAAGCAATAAATAAATAAAAAAGTTATTTACGCATTTGATAAATGTCTGAATCTCGCTAACGACGTTTCAAGAAAAGTTTGCATTTATAGCACTTCCGAACAATAACATTCGGACCGTCGGTCTACAGAGCAATTTCATCCGCTGGGTGGGAAGATCTTGCCCAATATATAAAAATACTAATAACGTGTTTTGTAAAATTTGCCGAATCATATCAATACGAATATTTATTTCGTCGAAGACATTTCATTATGGGGATATCGTAAAAAATGGATCGGTACTGCGTGTAACAAGAACAAGGATGTCTTTATGAAATTATGTTTTGCCCTCCGTTGAGTGGGTGACGTTGACAAATGATGCGAGGGCTGTTTTTCACTGTCAGATCGAAGTGACATGTTTTCCCCTGACTCTGAAGTGTGGAATTGGTAAAGTGAAATAATACTGAAAAATACAGGGACCTGAATCAATGTGATTATGATAGAGAATTCCCCTAAAGCCACCAAAATACTAGCTAATGTCATTGGGAATCAAAATTACAAAATATTATGATACAACTACTTTTTTTTGACGAGTTAAATTCATCTCAATTCTCAACGTTTACTCACATTTACTCATGGTGATATAAAATGTTAAACAATAAGCCTGTTGTCTATAAAATACTGTCATCTAGGAATATGAATAGTACGTTTTGTGCATTTCATCTCATTAATAAGGTTCCTATTTGTTATCGCTCAAACAATTCCTAAACTATAATTTCGATGCCATTTGTTTTTTATAAATTTGAAAGGCTCATTCATTCATCAATAAATGCTGTATGAACGAATGCCTGTTAATAAGCGAAATAGCTAATCAATTAAGCTGACTAGCCTAGTGAAATCTTTTTAAGTGGTATTTTATTTAGAGACTTTTTACCTGGACCAAGCTTATTCTGCATATGTCGCAAATAACAGAGTTCGAGAAAATCCTAAAATATCTGAATCAGTGTTCAAGTCGAAACAAGTACTCCCTGGGACACGACTAATAAATCGAAAGGGACCGCTGTCAGGTATTATTTTGGCCCTTTGACAGATTTATATAAGCCCCCTTAAAATATTAGACAACGTTAGGTAATAACGTCTTATGAGCTAAATGCGTAACAAGATTTTATATTGCATTTCATCATCGTCAGCCCGTATTTGTTCGCTTCTGAACGTCTCCCAGTTACCCACGCTCATTAATTTCAAGCAGAACAACTTGTACCTTATCTCTTTCCATACAATTATAGACCTATAAAAAAGTGTGTGTACAAAGTATACAAAAAATATTACGATTTAACTTATTGTCCATCTTATCATTATTTTATATTTCAGATTATCGAGTTTTATAGTTTTGTTTCGTATATAGTTTGATTTTTCTGTTTTTTTTCTTTCGAAATTTTGGTTTTTCTGTTTTTTTTCTGTCTATTATTTCGAAATTCACATGTCTGAAATGTGTTTGTTATTGCTCTAAACAAGGCAGTCGAACTCGCGGCTCACTTGGCGTTTGCTGGAGGCAATAAACATAACAAGGTGAATGTTGTCACCTACCTTGAGACATGAGGTCGGAATCTGAACTTATCTGACTGCCCTACCCTTCAAACTGGAACACAGATTTGCTCCAGAAATAGGTTCTAGTGGTACCTGCCCGTCTAGTAGACGTAGTATTTGACACTAGAAGCACCGCGTTGGATTTTTTTTGCAAAAAACGCTTGCTGTGTCGCTTAATGTGTATTCTCAATTAACTTTTAATTAAGTTGACCTCTAACTTTTTTTAACGAAGTCAAGCCAATTTTTACCGACTTCGAAACATCCGATTAACATGAAAATTTATACATATTGCCATTTAAGAAAAATCGCATAGCTTAAATAAATCATTTACTTAAATTATTTAACTTTTTTATTAGTCTTCCCATTAAAACGTATTTTTTACACTTTAAGCTACGTATGTATAATATATAAATTTTCCTCCTCCCCATCTCTTTCGTAAACAAATAATTATTAGATATATACTTTAATAGTATTGTTATAGTTCCTGCTAGGTTGCGTGGAACTAACTCGCTAATGTAACATTAAATCCGAAGAGGTTTATCTGACGTCTGCTACCGTCCCGTTTTAATCCCGAAATCCTGGAATCCAACCTCGTGTCTCCCTAAGATTACGTGCACCTCTAGAGAGCCAACGTTATTCTTCATATAATATTTATTACATTACAATTGAATAACTTTAGACTTCCAATTTATTGGACCACAATAAAAAAAATAGGTATATTCTAATAGTGGTTATATCAAAAATATTATGGTGTATCTTTTAAATGTACATATATTACATTATAATTAATAACAACTTGTTATTGCTCATTGGATCGACTCTCTAATGTTTTTTTCAAGCGTATTTTTGGACGTTGACGAATTCTATGCTCTACTTTATGCTCTACTGCTAGCGTTCGCTCTACCGCTAACGTTGTACTGCTTCTGAATAAGTGAAGTATCTGGACGTGTATGACGATCGGGTAGGTTCCGGATAGCTCGTAATAGAAAATCCCGACAGCGTTAGTACGGTTTGTTCTTAGTTTGAGATGGTCAAATAATGCCACTAAAAAGCGTGCTAACATATAAAAAAATTAGTAAAACTTCGATTCTATTTGAGTATTAAGGAAATCCAAGCGACTATTTCTTCATTAAGTCATTGAGGATTTCCGTGAGCAGTTGGAGAGCAAAGGCTACTGGATGGGTGGACGAGCTCACAGCCCACCTGGTGTTAAGTGGTTACTGGAGCCCATAGACATCTTCAACATAAATGCGCCACCCACCTTGAGATATAAGTTCTAAGGTCACAAGCATAGTTACAACGGCTGCCCCACCCTTCAAACCGAAACGCATTACTGCTTCACGGTAGAAATAGGCAGGGCGGTGGTACCTACCCGCGCGGACTCACAAGAGGTCCTACCACCACCACCTACTACCTTGATACCTACGGCTTATTATATCTGTATTTTATAGACGAGGTGATTAATGAGGGCATTATTATAAATATTGACAAGTAAGATCAGGCTAAGTGATTAATTATTAAATAAACTTCTTTTTTGTTATAGTGCTTGGGTATTATGTATTGAAATATAAATATGTGTTCGATATATTACGCAGTTCGGCAGAAACCGGTCCATGCCTAATTGCTCGATAAGGACACGACGCAGTTCCTCCCAAGTGGAGGCGGCTGCGAGCGTAGGTATGCTCCGCCGAATCCCTGTCGACGCCACTCTACCACTCCGCCAGGCTGCCACATGGTTAACGTGACTTTTTTTTTTTCGTGTCAAAGCGAGACGCCTAAGGAATTTCGTATATATTATAAATAAATACATATATATAGTGTACGTTTTTTTTTTTTTATTGCCTTTGTAGGCAGACGAGCATACGGCCCACCTGATGGTAAGTGGTCACCGTCGCTCATGGACGTCAGCAATGCCAGGGGCAGAGCCAAGCCGCTGCCTACCAAACGGGGCTACGTCGGGGTAAGATGTAATATTTAAGTGCAAAATAAAAAATATGGTTTAAAAAATGACTTGAAATAATTTATTATGGTATTTTACCCTCACTGACATCTTATTTCTTACATCAACTTGCTCTTAAAATAATATTTATAAATAATTTCGGAACAGAAAACTACTTTTCTACAGCAAAATTAGAGTTACTTTGGTATGTATTTTGTAATACAATAAGGATTTGGGCTAAGTAAGTATTCGGTAAGTTTCTAATAAACACATCCACAACAGATAAATGAAAACGAGACATTTTTGTTCTCGTTGGGGACAGCGGGACGGACAGCCTGAAAGCGGGACAATCCCGCCCAACGCGGGACGTACGGTCAAGTTACCCATGGTGGCATGGTACTATTACTAGATGAAGAATTGATATGAAATAAGAATCTAATATATATAGTTTCAAACAAAGGTAATTAAATATGCCTTTTATTATCCTTGGAGGTTGGATTTTGTTTATAATACCGCAATAATTTAATTATTACAAACAGCTATTATATAAATGGCCACTAAAATTTGCTATTTTTCAAAATAAAACTGGGCTCCATGAATATTGCCCAATTAATAACTTAGTTCATAGCATTTACAACAATTGCGATGAATTAACTTTAATATTTTGTTTTATTTCGTTTATTTCGTTCACTAAGATATATTAATCTCAAACAAACCACACCGGAATTCCAATAGAATAGAAAAACAAAATATTTCATAAATTTGACATAGAGTTTACGTAAAGCCTTAAAAAACAGTGCCAACGTAATGTTTCTCTGATTCGCTCTCCTCTCCTCTATCAGCCGCGCCCCTGTTTTCTAAAATTACAAATACTTAATAACCTAAGATCAATCAAAGCATAATTTAGCCATAATCCGCATCCATCATCTTTATCTTATATAATAAAAAAATAGACTTGACATCTTTCATTAAGTTCAAGATTGATATTTAGCGAAAATGCTGTCGAGGAATCGATTGGTTTAATAACTGTAATTTTAGGTAAGTTCAGGAAAATTGAGATACTTTTGCCGCGCTCATTAAACATTCAAGGCTCGAACACGCATAATTCGTGGCAGTGATCACAGAACGAGGCAGCCCTGTCTCGTTATCTCTTTTTATATTCATCACAGACTTGAAATTTATTAGAAATCAATTTAGGTACATATAAAATAGTAGGACAATCCATTATAGATATGTTGGTATGCTAGAAATATTCGCCTTATCTGTTAAGTGGAATAGCACAAACGTCTTACGACCGTATACATATGTACATACATTCATAATATCTCCCTGATTTTTACTGGTGGTAGGATCTCATGTGAGTCCGCACGGGTAGGTATCACCACTCCGTCTATTTTTGCCGTGAAACAGTAATGCGTTTCGGCTTAAAAGGTGGGGCAGGCGTTGTAACTATACTGAGACCCTTAGAACTTATATCTCAAGGTGGGTGGCGCATTTGCGTTGTAAATGTCTATGGGCCCCAGTAAATACTTAACACCAGGTGGGCTGTGAGCTCGTCCACCCATCTAAGCAATAAAAAAATAAAAGAAAATTTAGATCACCTCGTTGCTATAGTGGTCAGTAACGGTGGATAAACGGTAATAAAAGTCCCAGTTCGATTTCGAATCGCAGTAAACATCTTTAAAAAGATTTGGTATGTCGATTCTCAACTTGTATATTTCCAGTATCCACAAAACTGAAACTTCTAGAAACTCTTAACTCCTTTTTTATATCGTAAAGCTGCAGTACGTTCCGATTTGAAATATAGAGCAGTCATGATTCTAAACAATTTAATCTTCTTATTCTAGTGTGGGCAGCCGTATTCTAGTTGTGATGCGTGGGTTGTGGTAACCGCTTAACACCGGGATGGTGGTAAAATAAAAGTTAACTTTTCACCTGTTCTACTGAAGCATAATGAAATAATAAATGTAACTGGTGGTATCACTGGTGGTAGGACCTCTTGGGAGTCCGCACGGGTAGGTACCACCTCCCTGCCTATTTCAGCCGTGAAGCAGTAATGCGTTTCGGTTTGAAGGGTGGGGCAGCCGTTGTAACTATACTGAGATCTTAGAACTTATATCTCAAGGTGCGTGGCGCATTCACGTTGTAGATGTCCACGGGCTCCAGTAACCACTTAAAACCAGGCGGGTTGTAAGCTCGTTCACTCATCTAAGCAATAAAAATTAAATTTAAAAAAAAAAACAATAAAATTAATATCGGAAATTTATTTTAGATTAAATTATCGAGCAAATGTATCGTACCCCTATATTATAGTACCAGAAATAAAAATTTAACGCTTCGTTTTAAGATTTGCGATGTACAAGAACCAAGAGGCATCGCAGTGTGAAATTGAAATTTTGCAGGAATAAAGCGCCGAAACGTATTTTCGTTTCATAGACGCAGTAAATTCGCGGCGTGGAGCAAGTTACGCCTTATTTGGCAGACGAATGTACTCGACTCAATGCGGAGTGATACCTCCCTCTGCCAACCCTTCGAAAGAGCACTCGTATTCAGTAAATCGAAAGCCGTTACAGAAAAATCGAAAAATATCTCTCCATGTCGCTCATAGTGGTTCGTGACAGACAACATTAAATATTCTTTACGTATTTGCGTAAAAATTTCAGTTTCACGTCACGATCAACTTTGATAAACTTTCAAAATCAATAGTAATCTATACTACCCTAAGCTTATGCAATTATCCGCGCATAATATACTGAACTCGTTTTGTAGGAAATAGGAGTTAAGCGAATCTCTTATAATTCAAACCATGTAGTGAGCGAACGTGCTCTGTTGTTATTAATTATGTCAATATTTGTGTTCCCGAAGACGAGATAAGCACGAGAAACTTTGTTATTAATTTATCTGTAGCAACGAAAGAAACATTAATTAATTATATTGTGAATTATATTGTTGTAGAATCTGTATTGCTTTTCAAACGATAACAGATTTTTGTACAATTTTATCAATTATAATTCATAATTACAGAAATTTCCATTCACTTAAAACCCAAAAAAATTACAGCAAAATACAGAACACTGATCGTTTTATGAAAATGAAATGAGCAAAAATAAAGGAAATGGCATGAACGCCGAGAATGTAATTAAAAGAGCAATAAAAGATCACATTTTACAGCTTTTGCTCGCTCTGTTGTGTTCTGCGTAAAGGTTATTATCTGCTTTTTAACTTCGCTTTCAGCTACGTGAATTAAAAACAAAAATATAAAACGTTACGCCTTCATTTTATCTCCCCCGCAAAACAATAGAAATGGCAGAGGGAACATGGCTTTTCACATTCGGTGTGGTTTGATTTCTTTAAGCTAATATACATCATGCATATACTGATGTTCAAAATGATGTAATTTAGAAAGAATAATTTAGTAAGAAATATTTGTTTTGTAACGAAACATATATTTTTTTTTATTGCTTAGATGTGTGGACGAGCTCACAGCCCACCTGATGTTAAGTGGTTACTGTAGCCCATAGACATCTACAACGTAAATGCGCCACACACCTTGAGATATAGTTCTAAGGTCTCAGTATAGTCACAACGGCTGCCCCACCCTTCAAACCGAAACGCGTTACTGCTTCACAGCAGAAATAGGCGGGGCGGTGGTACCTACCCGTGCGGACTCACAAAAGGTCCTACCACCAGTAATTACGCAAATTATAATTTTGCGGGTTTGATTTTTATTGCACGAAGTTATTCCTTCACCGTGGAAGTCAATCGTGAACATTTGTTAAGTACGTATTTTATTAGAAAAATTGGTACCCGCCTGCGAGATTCGAACATCGGTGCATCGCTCGACACGAATGCATCGGACATCTTATCCTTTAGGCCACGACGACTTCAAAATGTGATGAATATAAAATTGATATTAAATTAAAAACCACTCCATTTCATCGTATACTTTTGTATAATATAGATAAAATTGCTTCACATAACATCATGTTTTGATTGACGCGATGAAAATATTTTTTGAAAGTATTTTTAGTCGCACATTAATTTGTAATCAAGTTCTTACGAGCGGTACCGCCCCTTATCTGTTTCGAACTCGCAGAAGTACTGACTCGTTTGATGTTCTAATAATCCCTGGAGAAATATAACACACAAAATATCATAACGCAACTCTTGTTACTACGACTATGCAAATAGTTTTAACTATTTTAAACTTCAACTGAAATTAAATCAAGTAATTACAATATAATTAAACTATGTAATATATACATATATTACAATATTACCTCTATATTACTCTACAATCTGTCTTACACTTTCCAGCGTAGTTGTTTTTCATTTCTCAAGAGGAAAAACCATGTATAGATAACACATATAAACGCAATAAATTAAAATTTTCATTTTAATGAACACTAGTATAATTGCAAATGTTATAAAGCTAAGTTTGTCGGTAAAGATTTATCATAATATACAAGATTTATTCAAGGCTATAAAGCCTATAAAGGTGAACGAGTTCACGGGCCGTCCGGTGTTAAGTGGTTATTCGAGCTCATAGAAGTTACAATGCGAATGCCACCCAGAAACATGTCAATGAGCAAAAAGCAAATAAAATCACATTTTGTTTTTATTAAGGCCAGGTACGAAAGGCACGGAAGGCTAGATATTTACAAAAACTGTGAGGTATGCGAAATTTCAAAAATTCTAAACCCGAGACAAAGCCGTTTTTAGGATAGAAAAGTAACTCGTGGCCTGAAAGCCTTTCCAGCTTCGTCAGGACACGCAAGCGACTACGGGGTCAGCCAAAAATTTTGCGATTTGCTAAAAGCTACCCGTGTGCCTCCTTTTTTTTCCCCTACCTATGGTGATAGCCTTGAGAGGCTATTTCAGCTTCACCTTAACGTGTGTAGGTGAGCTCATGGGGCTCAAACCGGAGTGTTGCTAACACTGACCCTAGCAAGAGTAGTGTTTCGCAGAATCTACCACCGGATCGGAAACGCGACCCACTGAGAAGATCCGGCGAGAAACTCAGTGGGCTGTGTCTATGGGTTAATTCGGTCATCGAGCCCTTCGTCGCAAGCGACGGATTCGACGAGGACGGTGACCGGTGCTTGTGGTGCCTAAAAGCACCGTTAATGGATCGGGAGGATCCGTAATGACGTGCTTTGGGCGACGTCGACTGTTTACCATGCGGTCTACAGGATCGGGTATGTAGTTTCCAGCGGCCACGACAAGAGGGTTCTCATGTCGTGCCGCCTTCTCGAAATGGCGCAATGATGCCGACTGTAGATACTTACTGACAGAGTCGAGCTCCAGGTCATCGTGGAGATCCACGTTCCTCAGGAACCATGGTACTCCGACGGCTATCCTGCAGAATCGGGATTGAATAACCTGAAGGGGCTTCAAGGTAGTGCGGGCCGCGTGAGCGAACACTACGCTTGCATACGTCATGACGGGGCGTATGCGAGTTTTGTAGAGAGTTACCTTATTACGGAGGGACAGTTGCTTCGCTTGCAAAGCATAGGGTACAGACGTCCTAATATGAAGGCGGCACGGTCGCGTACCGTTTTAATATGGGGACGGAATGTCATCCCTCTGTCGAGGGTGACGCCTAGGTATTTGACCTGCGGGGCTCACGGTATGGGCTGGCCAAAGAGAGTGACGGGGCTAACGGCGGAGGTGTTAACGCGCCTATTAGGGAGTGGAATGCTCGAAGTGGTATTCGGAGGACGACCCCTTTTGAAGAACACCGCTGTGCTTTTCGTGGGGTTGATGTCGATTCGCCACTTCCGGAACCACTGTCCCATGGTGGCTACTGGATCTGGAGTCGCCGAGCAACGACATCTTCTTACACGCGTAGGAGATAGCCGTGTCATCGGCGAAGAGCGCTAGTTAGGTCTCCGGAGACCGGGGTATATCATTGATATACAAACTAAATAATAACGAGGAGAGCGCGGAGCCTTGCGGGACACCGGCAGTCAGATAACGGGTGTGCCTCCTAAGGAGACCTAACGGCTTGGGGTTGCTGTTTCGCGGATGCGTCTACTATTGGATCCGGAATAGCGACCTGGTAAGAAATTCTGGTTGATGCTACGACGGAGACTGGTAAACTGGAAAAACAGGTAGACTGGAAAAAGCTGTAAAAGTGATCATCAATATTTAACAATACCCACGATTAACGAGAATTTAAGTGTCTTTTTCTATACCACCATCAATTCTATAAACTCGTCAATAAAAAAAGGTAAAAATACAAATGAATTAGCTAAATGTGTGCAAAGTAAACGGAAAACTTTTTTCCAGTCGAACAAAATCTGGTACGGCTTCATTTCCCGCCGGGATGGCGATAACGATCCCGCTCATACCTTTTACCTCTGTTTTCAATTATTCATACATTAAATTCTGCCTACTTCGTACCTACCTGTTGTTGCGGATTATATCCCTTTGATTACCCGTTCGATCATTTTCCTCATTGGAATCAGCGTAAAAGTTTCCTTTTGATTTAACTTCGTCCGTGTATAACGTATTCAGAGACCTCAACTTTCGGAACGCTATCAATAAAAGAGACGACAATTTGTAAAGTTAATTAAGTCAACAAAGAACATTTGTTGGATAACGGTCTTTAGTATTGTTCTAAGAACAAGAACGGACGCGTCTCTCCCCAAGTTTGTTATCGCGGGCTGAGAGTTATCCTCGCAGACCCCTGACCCCGGTTCACTTGTTAGTGCCGCTATAATCTGACAGACTATTAGCCGCATACAGCCCGCTACGATAATGTGTTACGATGCTAATAATTACTGTTAAATTACTGTCGTTTCAGGACTACAACCCTAACCCGAAGCAGACTCAGTCGGTTTTACATGTAAAACAATTTGTTTAACTAATACAATGTGATGACGTTTTGTAAATATGCTTGTAGTAAACATTTCTCTTAACTGAACATGGTTTAAATTAAGAAATATTCTCACCTACAAATATATTAATATAACGTTGAGATTTCATACTTGTGCCTATTAATAATGCTTGAAGCGTTGCTGTTCATCACTTCTATATACTCACTACAGTTACAGAGAGCAAGGGTGAATCTTTAAAACATACATCGCTTTTCTTATTATTTGGTATCTAACAATACTGTATAGGTATCAAATGGCCTTCAATAGAATTATCAGTATCGGTTCAAGCATTTTCGAGAAATCGACACCGATTTTGTAGATAAAAAAACGGTGGTGGAATAAATAGTCTCCTCTCTTGAAGTCCGTTAAAAGGGGTGATTTTGGTAACTTAACTCCTTAACAGTATATTATTCAAAAATATTATCTCCTTCTGCATAAATGAAGTCGCGGGTAAAATTTAGCGTTATCCCAAAGTAACTATTCCACGCGGACGAAGTCAAAGTCAAATCTAATGTATTGACAGCACCACTATTTATTAGATCGGGGATAACGTTTTTCCGTATCTTTGAAGTAATAACGTAGTTTTTGATACGAAATCTCAAAATTTCACAGCAATGGGATTTTGTTACTACTAAGAAAATGGAAACAAGCTATTAAACAAAATGACTCATATAATGCCGGCACACATCTTGAGACATGAGTTCTAGGTCTCTTAGTTTTTACAGAACAATAGCTGCCCCACCCGTCAAACTAACACGAAGTAAATAATTACGCAATTTACATATACTTTTTACGAGTTTTATTTTTAATACACGATGCTATTTCTTCACCGTGGAAGTCATTCGTGAACATTTATAGAGTACGTACTTATTAAACGACAAAAATTAGTACCTGGCTGCAGGATTCGAACACCGGCACAGTCGCATCGCTAGATTTGAATCCACTAGGCGTCTTATCCTTTAGGCCACAGCAATTTAAATACGCATCTTAGGTATTTAAAGTAAACGGAAATGTTAGTTGAATGGTATTTTCCAAATTACTTCTAGTAAAAGGACACGAGGTCTCATAGATGCTCTTTGCGTTATCGTAGCCTCGTAATAATACACTAAGCACAATAATCCACGATCGAAGAGCCGATAATGACGTCTCTTTTATACGTGTGTCTTTGTGAGTCGAGTGTGGAGCCCCGGGGTAGCTAAAGTCTACGATCCAGTTCAAGTTAGTTCACGCGATAATATAGCATCGTGCTTAGTTCAAGAGCAATTCTTGCACAAACAATTCCCACTAATAGTGCTTAGAACTTTTGTTAAGTTACAGTGTAACTATGAGCAAAGAAGGAAGTAAGTCATTATGTCTTGCGGCAACTAAGTATGGGGGTACTTGGGTGTGATTATTTTAAGCGCGGCACTTGAGTCTCGGCGGGCCGTGTCATCATGCAGATTCGACGCTCAATTTACTGGCTGTCAAGCCTATGGGCTATGGCTATGGCTCTGGGTTTTAACGGACTGACTGAACTGTGACCAATAGCGTCTCGCATTCCGATTGATGTAACAGCCTGACAGTGTCTACCTGGACTGCGTTTCAGGGAGGGAACCAACCGTCGCTTCCATCATGGTGGACAGGGACGCGGCGGACGCTATGCACTTAGTCTGCTCTGCCTGGGAGAAACAGCATAAAGTCTTCGTCGCTAAAACAGAAGCTGATCTTCTGCTGCGGACTGCTGCGGATCAGCAAGGGCTTATATCCAGTTCCTGCCCTTGTAGGAGACAGCGTTCTTTACTTATCTGGTTCGAGTCAGCGATGTTGATGTACGGGTCGATGCACTGTTAAGCACTGCACTCTACTAACTGATGTCTCGTTTTATTTATTGAATAACATAAAGTCTTCGTCGCTAAAATAGAAGCTGATCTTCTGCTGCGGACTTTTGCCAGCAAGGACTTATATCCAGTTCCTGCCCTTGTAGGAGACAGCGTTCTTTACTAATCTGGTTCGAGTCAGCGATGTTGATGTACGGGTCGATGCACTGTTAAGCACTGCACTCTACTAACTGATGTCTCGTTTTATTTATTGAATAACAGGTGCAAAAGTAAACAACTACGTAAAAGTAAACTAACTTAATAATCTTTTATTGAGACTTTCGTTGTAATAAATTCATTGTGAATTCTCAGCTTCCTTCATCATCGTCTATACTTTATATACTAATGTACCAACTTTTACTTTATTACTGTAGTATTTATTGTGAACTACTAAATACTTTTTTTTTTCCAAACAGACAAACTTTCAAACGATAAACAGACATTCCTCTGCGTAGATAGAATAGGAAGGTTTAAAAAACGGTAAACATCACATTAATATAGTATGACTAGCGTATATTAGAGCACAAAATAAACTACTCGAAGTGGAATACGCGGCTTAGTGCGGCGTAGCTAGGCGCGTTGACGCCAGTCTCTGATTCCGGCTGCCAATAATACGCACGTGATCCGCATCGCCAACAAGACCTTTCAAAACCCCTCGGCCTCTGTTATTGAAGAATATGTTCACACTTACATCCACACTATCTTACAATTCGGACGTTTCTTTCACTTACAAAAATGTCAGTTTATCTTCTGAAAAAAAAATGTTGTTCCTGAAGTCACATGTATTTCATGTCTGATATCTGATTTCGTGTCGGACACCTGTATGAAATGTAAATAATAATGTAAAGAAAGTTGATATCATGAGTTTTATGAGCACATCTTTAGGAAAATTATGAATAAACTTATTATTTCAAAGACTTTACTAATAAAATTATGTTGCTTATTCGTTAAGTTTTTAATACACAGAAAAAAATACGCGCGGGAACTTATATAATCAACACACATTATTACATTGTAGTACATAATACAAAGCAAATGCAATTAATTACAGCTAAAATTTCGACGTGTGCTCACACATAAACCACAACTATTAACGATTCAAGGTAATAATTATGCCAGATTCACATTGAAGTACATACATCATTATGATGTTCGTATTGTCATAATTATTTGGGTTTATCAATTTTTGAAACTTATTCAATTGGGAAGATTGTTAATCACTTCTCTACTAGCTTAGTTGGTCATATAAGCTCATGATTCATCTTAAATTAAGGTTGCTATTGGGAAACAAAATTGGAGAACAAAATATAATACCTATTTAATAGAATACCAACATAAAGCATGGTTGCTTCTCAGTAGAAATAGACATGATGATGAAACTTTGCTCTGTGGTCTTGCAACATGCACCCTTTCACCCTTACTAATTATAAGAATTAGAAAATTAATCTGAAAAACTGTTGAAGGAAACTATTACCGAAAAATGTTAGGTGCGTTAGCATTTACTTAGAAAAATGACTTAGAAAAAGGCGGATTTGAAACTTAGCAAATTTGTATCGTATCCTCGCGAAACCGAAAAAATGTAACGCAGCCCCAAGTGATCTGAACTCAGTTTGAATATTAATTTTCCGTTATCAAAGCTTTCGAATGGAGAAAACGTGTGAATACCTTCCCCGAGACTTGTGTTTGTGTATTTGTATCGTCTCGGCCCCATTTTGGTTGTCATAAACAGTTATTAATCATCGCGTCAACCGTGCAACTTCAAAGGCTCGCTTAATCAACTGCGAATGGTTCGAGCTTCTGTACCATTACTCACCACGCTCGTTTAGACATTCTTGTCTGACGTACGCGCTATCTGGCTACATGGAACTCGCTGGGTTATTCGCTTCATTTCGAAACGTGTTAGTAAAACTTCGCGCTCATCGATGCCCCCTTCAGTTGGCAGACATTAATTGTAAAGTTACGACGGGATTGAAAGGCTTGTTTTTTTTTTTGTTAGAACATCTTAAGGTAAACAAATCAGGGGTCCTTTTGGAGCCATGGTGGAATATCAGCATATTTAAATTAAAATCTGGTTAGAGTCTTATCATGTAAGATCTTCTGGATTCAATTTCACTCGTACTAACACCAAATTGGATAGACTACATTATATGTATTAAACTCGTACAGCAAATCAAACTATTTAAAAGTTATCACATAATGCCAGGTGGACAATGAGATTATCTGGCCAGCTAGCATGCCAAACTATAAAGAAATTCGGTAGGGTGTAACCCCAATTCCGTGGTGAGGCAGCGCAAGGTGGCTCCTGTGCGCCGCTCATGGTGTGTCTCCTGAGACGACGTCCTGCGGGATCTTCCCGGGGATGGAATCCAGTCCTATGGTCAGGACTCAGGACGGGTACCGGTGACGGCGAAACTTCGGCGCGCACAGTGCGGTACCGTAGGTTTCGTGGAGTCGGAGTGGCGGAGCTCGATGGGGCTTAGTCGGTAGTCGGTTTTGCGGGGCGGGTCCTGCATGGTTGACGCCGCGCAGCGCCTCGCGCGCCTTTCTCAAGGCGTAGTCTCCCGGTAAGAATTGGGAGAAGAGGAGGACTTTGGTCTTCATCTTCTCCCTCTTCTTCTTTGGAGGCGCCGGAGTCCAACATAACTCGGTCTGTTACCCCTCTCGACCGGGAATACGTAAACAAATTCCCAAGCGTTAAAAAAAAAGGTGTAACCCCAAGCGGCTAGCTATCTATCTAGACACCCATTATACAGTCCATTTAAGACTTCGACCTCATTACTTAAGGTGTATAGACATTGTGAAGTGAACATTCATGATGTAATATCTATAGACTCTGATTTTAGGCCGGGAACTCGTTCACGCATCTATGCAAAAAGTAAATAAAAACATGAATTAAATAATTCTATGAAATAAATCATACAAATGAAAATATATTAGTATACGGTATGACAAAAAATTATTTTAACTAACTACTCGGTTATAAAATTTCAAAACCGTGCAGGTTGAATGAATACAAATTTGCCTTCCAGAGGTCTCATTATAGCAAGTTTTGTTAAAAGTTCAAGTAATATTCTCTACATTTAACGAAGACGAACATTCAACTTTTTACACATTAACAAAGAAGACGAATTATTAAATTTAACGCATCAAAAGACAACCTTTGTTGAGATAATGGGCCATCCTTTTGTTGCCTCGCTGCAATTAGAATCTAAATGTCTACGGCTGCCATAGCTGGAATGGCCTACGTGGCACCAGTAATCCGTCCTACCTAACATGGTAACATGACGATTAACTAAATTAGGAACAAGTACTATTTATTTATTTATTTTTTATTGCCCTTGTAGGCAGACGAGCATACGGTCCACCTGATGGTGAGTGGTTACCGTCGCCCATGGACTTGAGCAATGCCAGGAGCAGAGACAAGTCGCTGCCTATGTACCGCTGCCTATTTGTATCACGCATTGGGATTCTGGTGGCAGGACCTCTTGTGAATCTGCACGGGTAGGTACCACCGCCTTGTCTATTTCAGACGTGAAGTAGTAATGCGTTTCGGTTTGAAGGGTAGCGCAGCCGTTGTAACTATACTGAGACCTTAGAACTCATGTCTCAAGGTGGGTGACGGCATTTATGTTATGTCTATAACCACTTTACACCAGGTGGGCTGTGAGCACGTCCACCCATCTATACAATAAAAAATACATCGAAGAATTTACATACGTAAATGTAAGTTCTATTATTTACATTATCGTAAGAGGTCGTTGCATTACATTCTTACAATATAACATAATTTCCTAGTTGATTTGGAGGTAATTAAAAAAAGTCATAGTCGTAATTAATTCATCACTTAGGTTACGAGTGCTTCGGAACCTTGTATTAAGAAGCACGATCCTTCAGTTTCTATCAAACTTTAATTGACCGAATAAATGTGCGAAGACCAAACAAAATGTTAAAAGTTTAAAAAAGTGTATAATTTTCCAATAAGATCAAAATTAAATACATGCAGTAAACAAAATCAATAGCTATCATCAACAAAAAACAGGTACAATCACAAATAAATTTGATTATTCTACGAAGGCCTCCAATGGTTGTCATATTAAAATCAACTAATTTTTTTTTTTATTGCCTTTGTAGGCAGACAAGCATACGGCCCACCTGATGGTGAGTGGTTACCGTCGCCCATGGACTTCAGCAATGCCAGGGGCAGAGCCAAGCCGCTGCCTACCGCAAAAATATTTGTCATTTATGATGACATTTTCATAAACAGTCACCGAAACCAATGAAAACATTGTTTTCGTTTTTTGAATCAATTTCGATTACAAACTTGAAAATAATAATAATTTAATTAATTATTCGGGGAATTTTTCAGTAAAAGGTAATTTGTTTATCTCAATTTACTGTCGTATTAAATTGCATGTCAATAAAATTATTGTTGACATTTAGATTCTAGGAAAAGAAGTGGCTAATAGACGATAATACAGTTTTACTTTTTTCCAGTAACACGTTTCTCAGAATGAAATTGGTCTAGTGAAATAACTTTTCGTTTTCCACGGAAATAAACTAAGAAAGCTGTATCGAAAGTTATCAGAGCATCGGGTCAGGAAATATCATAACAATGTTGGATAAATAAAGGCATATTGGTGGCAATGATGGGAGCAGACGGTTCACCCGTTGTATCACGTCCCTCGAGATGAAACGAATGAGTACTACCCTCGCAGACTGCGAAACTTTCGCCTTTCCGCTATAGAAACCGCAATTTTTGATCCCACTGTATTCAAGCCATATTACTTTTTATATTGGTCCGAATGGATCGATACAGATCGGTCTTTCATGTCGTTTTTTTATCTATAGAATACCAGTTTTGGAACTTCTTATGCTTCACAAACTATGAATATTTTAGCTCATTTAACCACGGCTTCGATTAATATTTAGAACTTCTTAGTTTGGTATACAATTAGTTAAACTTAAAATATTTTGCAGGTTACAGCAAATGTATTTCGTAATTTAATATTTTAAGTATCTTTATCTTGCCAGTTTTGTCACGATGGAAATCTAGACGAACATCGAAAGTCGTTGCTATAGTCCAGATTACGTCGGAAGTACATGATTCAATGGAAATAATAAAAAGATACAGTGTAACCGAGATAAATGTAGGAATCAGAGGGCTATTAACATCGTTTTGCGGATGAGCGCCGACAGTAATTGCCGTGTCGGCGTGCGGACACAAAATTTATGGCGCCCACTGCGGATAATTGAGTCGACTCTCTAGTTACTGTGGTCTTTGCGACACCTGCCAAACACATTCGGAGCCTCTTACAAAACCTATTTCATTAATAAAATTAGCTTCGAAAACTACTTACATGGGTCATACAAACCAATTTTTTTCAAATGATACGATTTATAGAATATAATAAATATGTCGTTATCCTTCCAATTGGCAAAATTGCAATACTTCTGTAAATAACTGGAAGGGCGAATTTGCAGTTCTCTCAAGGAAATATTTCCAGTAAAGTACAGCAACGTACTTGCGAGAAGCTGTAAGCGGATTATGAGAGGTTTCGAAGTAGGCTGCTTTGAAACTCGCAAGGAAAGCAATATCCATTATCTTGGCGGGGCTTTGTATGCCGACCGCTGCGCATTGTTGATCGCCTGCATCGCTCGCACCCATCAAATTGTTTGACTTATGAGATAGAACCCTCGAAAAACCTTATATTAATATTCGAAATGAATCATTAATACAAAATAATTGAATAGTCCAACAAAGAAAATGTACAAACAGAACTTTTTTAAATTCTTCAAACGAAAAGCTCTTAAATACTGTTATCCATCTCATTATACCTATCAGGTATTATTAAAGTGAATTTTTAATTAAAGAAGGCACCTAAAAATTTGATTAAGAAAAATTAGGTCGACTATAATGGAAAACATTTTCGACCTTTTCGCATTTTACAGAATTCATGCAAAAATATATAATGTAATTTCAGAGTCGGGATAGACAACGTTCAGATAATGAAATATCAACAAAGGCTCAACCACATCTAACAATTTTAAGCTTGGGTTTTGTTTTCTGTCTCCGAGACATGCCGATTTGTACCTTATTGGAACAGTACTAGACTAGTACTTGTCTTCCCGCATATTTCGTAAAAAAACTACTCACTGATCGCCAACCAGTATTTACTGGTCGTGTCATAAGCCTACACGGATAGATATCATTAGTCTTCGAAGAATTCGCCCGGTTAGAAGTGTGAGACGTTTGTAACACAATGCAATTGAAACTTTGATCTCATGCCTCAAGATGGGTGACGGCATTCACATCGTGATGCCTATGGGCTCTGGTGACAATTTAACAACGTATGGACTGCGAGCTCCTTTTTCCGTGCAATAATACCTAATAAAAAAAAATTCCCTAGGCTTGGTCACACATCAACTCAATGAAACTATTGTATATAATAGAAAACTGTCACATTTAATGGTAAAAAAAACATAAATCATTTGTGAATAAGTCAACTAGTGTCTAAACTACGGAACAGCATTAATTCTATTTTTTGCTTTGTATTATGCGTTTCATAGGCAATATTCTGAATATTTTTTGGAGATGACAATACTATTATCTTTCTATTATTTTGTAACACGTCGCGGAAGTAGAATTCATCCCTCCTACAATGTTGGTTCAAGCACTTTTACATCCTGAAAAGACAGAGATTCAAATTGTAAAAATAAAAAATATTTTAATCCGTACTTACGAGCGGCACTGTCTCCATGGTGGTCTTTGATGAACTCCCTAAGCCGGTAATCCTCGCATATCACGTAACTGACGCGATGTTTTCATGTTTATTATCAGGCAGGATTAAAAGGATAACATGTATTAGGCTTTTCTAGAACATTAACTCCACCGCTGTAAATAAACGACACACGTTACAGTCTAATGTTTCATTGTCGTCGCCCCGACCTCCCTCTCATACAAATGGAAGCCAGAATTCGACTCGATATTTTTAAGCCCACAGAGCTATTTCTTTTCTTTGTTTAATTCAAAATCCGATTTTCAGCAGATTCCTAGAATCCACCTCGTAGAAGTTACTTTTATCTTTTATAGTCTTAATTTTTTAAGAGAATTCAAAGGTGTACTTAAAATAATGGGATTTTTTTTTGATGGTTTCCTACGGGCTCTTTAAACCGAAACGGTAGTATATGCCCACGAGGTTAGTAAAACTTATCCCAAATTAAGTGGTCTCGCGTGTTTAAAAGCGAGCTATCGCTCTTGCCTCTTGATCATCTTCATCTTCATAGAGACTTTGAGTGGTGTGACCGCCGTCTACGCAACTGAAGCCCACGTCTTACAAAGAAACTGATGAACGACCATTGTCCACAGTCTTTCCTTATACTTCATCTCGCAATCTCTTGATATATTTAATTATAATTACCCACAGTGCATTTAAAACCAACTGACGCTTTCTCGGATTCGCTCAAGCACTTAGCACTTAATTTTAATCTCAACTAACACCTACTATTAAAAGTGTCAACACGTTATTTTGATTGGCAAGATCATTTGATTGATAAATACTTGCTCATACGAAATCGAAAGCACAACTCATTTAATAGTATTTTTGCAGGAAACGGCTCTGTTTTGAACAAACTAATAATAAAATAAATAATAGTTTAAAAAAAGTAACAAAGTACGCTTTTATAGAAAATCCAACTAAAAAAATATAAAATAAATTTTAATAAATTTGAATTAAAAGTAGTATGAGAAAAAATGATTTTCTTGTAAAAAAGCGTGGGGTGCTTTTCAGGATATTATCAAAATAACCCTTCTACTCATCATCATCATCATCAGCCTGTATCTCTCCACTGCTGGATGTAGGCCTCTCCCATAGTCCGCCACAATGAACGATCCTCCGCCTTCCGCATCCAATCTCTCCCAGCATATCGCCGCAAGTCATCGGTCCAACGGGCAGGGGGACGCCCAACGCTGCGTTTACCGGTACGCGGTCTCCAGTCCAGAACACGTCTGCTCCATCGGCCATCGGTTCTGCGACACGTATGTCCGGCCCATTGCCACTTCAGCTTGCTAACTTTTAGGACTATGTCGGTTACTTTAGTTCTTTGACGAATTTCATCATTTCTGACTCGATCCATCAAAGAAACTCCGAGCATACATCTTTCCATAGCACGCTGAGCGACTTTGAGCTTATGGACCAAACCTACGGTTAATGTCCACGTTTCAGCGCCATATGTCATGACCGGCAGCACACAAGCGTTAAAAACTTTTGTCTTTAAGCATTGCGGGATTGCTGAGTTCAAGATGTGACGGAGTTTTCCATACGCAGCCCAGCCCAACTGTATGCGCCTATCAGCTTCCTTCTCAAAGTTGGCCCTGCCCAGCTGAATAATTTGGCCTAGATAGGTGTATTCAGACACAACTTCGAGTACCGCAGATTCGACTATTACCGGTCCAGGAATGATATGGTCGTTGAACATGACCTTAGTTTTGTCCAGATTCATTCCCAGGCCAACACGTCGTGACGCGGCATTGAGCTCACCTAGCATACAGCTGAGATCCTCCAGCGACTCTGCCATTATAACGATATCGTCCGCAAATCCGCATAAACGACTGTACCTTGGCGCGTATAATACACGGACATTGCTGAAAACTGAACATCTCGAAGAGCTGGAGACAGAATTGAGCGCAATAAATTGGCATATTATTGGCCTATCGGAAACCCGAAGAGAGGGAAAGGGTTGCGAAACCCTAGCTTCAGGGAATATGCTCTTCTATCGAGAAGGAGAACAGCTCTCGCAGGGCGGCGTTGGTTTCCTTGTCCACAAATCCCTTGTCAACAACATTACGGAAGTCAGTAGTGTGTCGGCGCGGGTTGCGTATCTTGTAGTAAAACTAAACAGTAGATACTCATTAAAAGTTGTGCAAGCATACGCTCCCACACCCACATACTCTGATGAAGTTTGCGCGGTCTTTTACGATGATATCGTAAAAGCCATCGAACGCACCACTAAGACCCATTATACCGTAGTGACGGGGGATTTCAACGCGAAAGTAGGAATACAAGAATGTGGAGAGCCTGTATTGGGACCCCACGGTGTTGGCTCTAGGAATTCCCGAGGGCAAATGCTGGTAAATTTTCTTGAGATGCGGGGGCTTTTCTTGATGAATTCGTTCTTCAAGAAAGGACTCCACAGAAAATGGACCTGGCAAAGCCCAGACGGGAAGACTAGAAATGAAATAGACTTCATTTTAGCGAATAAGCGGCACATATTTAGGGATGTCACCGTGATCAATAGGGTTAAGACTGGCAGCGATCACCGGCTGGTACGCGGCACCCTAAATATCGACATTAAGCTGGAAAGATCGCGTATGGTAAAGTCTGGCTTGCGACCAACTAGGCAACAAATCTCGGAGCCCCCAGAAAACTTCCAATTAGAAGTCAAAAACAGGTTTGACGTTTTGGAAACTGACTGCGATGTGGATAAGCGTACCAACGAAATGGTGAAAATTCTAAGAGAAGTGGGCAATAAATACTTTCAGCATAGCAGAAAAGGCCAAGACACTAAACTCTCCAACGAGACCCTGCTATTGATGAAACAGCGAAGGGAAACTGCAGATGCTGCTCCGTCAGATGGAAAAACTATAAACACTAAAATCAGAAAGCTGATTAGGCGTGACCTTCGCCAATTCAACACAACAAAGATTAAAGAGGCAATAGAACAAAACAAAGGCACCAAAGTGTTTATACGGCAGCAACAGCTAGGCCGAAGCCATCTGACGAAGCTCAAAACTGCCGATGGAAGAGTTGTTAACTCAAGATCAGAAGTCCTCACTGAAGTGGAGAACTACTACCGTAGTCTCTATGCCTCACATGCTCCCAAACCCTTTGCCCGCCCAGAGAATGATCACCGAGCCCCTTTAGTCCGCCACTATACGGAAGACATACCCGACGTCAGTATAGAGGAGATAAGGGCTGCTTTGGAACAGCTTAGAAATAACAGAGCTACAGGGGATGACGGAATCAGTACAGAACTGTTGAAAGCAAGTGGTACACCAGTTCTCAACCAATTATGCACAACGTTCAACACCGTCATCCAAAAAACGACTACACCGGAAGCCTGGAGCAAGGGTACTGTTATTCTTTTCTTTAAGAAGGGAGACCGTGCTCTGCTCAAGAACTACAGGCCTATTTCACTTCTTAGCCATATTTATAAGCTGTTCTCGAGAGTCCTTACAAATCGCTTGGCCTCTAGACTTGACGAGTTCCAACCTCCGGAGCAGGCTGGGTTTCGCAAAGGCTACAGTACGGTAGACCACATCCACACGCTAAGACAGGTTGTTCAGAAGACTGAAGAATACAATCGTCCTCTGTGTCTCGCGTTTGTGGACTACGAAAAAGCCTTCGACTCCGTCGAAACTTGGGCTGTTCTGGAATCCTTACAGCGATGCCTAGTCGATTATCGGTACGTTGAGGTGTTGAAGAGTTTATATAAAGCCGCCAAAATGACAGTCCAGATCCAAAACCAGCAGACAAACCCGATTGAGCTTCACAGAGGAGTGCGACAGGGTGACGTTATATCGCCGAAGCTGTTCACTGCTGCTCTCGAGGATGTCTTCAAGACTCTGGACTGGAGTAAGCTGGGCATCAATGTCAATGGCGAGTATCTTTCACACCTCCGATTCTACTCATATCTGTTCATAAAATATTTATAACTACTGATACCATGCACCCCAGGTTGACCCCACGCTTTTTTTACAATAAAATCATTTTTTCTTACACTATTCAAATTTAACAAAATTTATTTTGTTAAATTTTTTCTATTTTTTAGTTGGACTTTCTATAAAAGCGTATTTTGTTAGTTTTTTTAAACTATTATTTATTTTTCATTTTTTACTTGAATTTCAATTTTTTTTATATATTTTTTTAAATATTTTTGTAATATTGTATTATCGTCGGTCCTTAATAAGTATACCAAATTTCGAGTTAATCCAACGTTTTGAAGGGGATCAAAATCATGTTCAAAGATTCCGTTACTTACTAACATAACGGGTGTTTTTTTTTTTTTTTTTTTTATTGCTTAGATAGGTGGACGAGCTCACAGCCCACCTGGTGTTAAGTGGTTACTGGAGCCCATAGACATCTACAACGTAAATGCGCCACCCACCTTGAGATATAAGTTCTAAGGTCTCAGTATAGTTACAACGGCTACCCCACCCTTCAAACCGAAACGCATTACTGCTTCACGGCAGAAATAGGCAGGGCGGTGGTACCTACCCGTGCGGACTCACAATAGGTCCTACCACCAGTATCTCACCAGTGTCTCAGAATGTTTTTCGTTTTTCGATGTTAGATAAAAAACAACAATATTTATTAACACTCGTTTTATTTATTGTTAAATTAAAGAGCAGTTTTTGAAGTTTATTTATGAAAAACCGTTTGCAAATGCGCACTATTCACTTGTTTACACTCATTTAACCTGGAGCTAAAATTTTCAATCACTCGCTGGAGCATCGTTCTAGAAATAAGAGTTGATTTCTTCCGTGATTCTTTGCTTCAAAACATTCAGGTTGGGTGGCAATGGATTGTAAACTTTACTTTTTAGGTAGCCCCACAGGAAAAAACCAGCAGGGTTCAAATCAGGGCTCCTCGGTGGCCAATTGATGTCTCCTCGGCGACTTATCACTCTTCCAGGGAATAAATCTTGAAGAGCAGCTAATGAGTCATTTGTAACATGAGAAGTGGCTCCATCTTGCTGGAAAAAGGTGTTGCAGTTGTAGCTATACTGGTTTTGCATTTCTGTAGCCAAAAAAGTCCGGATCATATGGCAGTATCGAGTAGTCAATTCAAAAACAAAAAACATTCTGAAACACCATTTACTAACATACATACGTCTGAAGCTAATAAAAGCGTATTTAAAACGAAAATTTTCAAAACCGAACTTCCTACTTGTAATATTGTTTTTCTAATCACAATATTGAAATGAAAGAATATATATCACGCCCTACTTAATACTCATGAGCTCCATCGCCTCGAGACTGTATTTTATTAAAATCATAAATCCCATGTCAAATACACCCGCTCTCCGAGAAGCAAGATAGAATAGCAGAGTATATTGTAGGTACAATTGTATTCATGTAAATCAGTTTCATTTAAATAACCTACACAGCTATACACGTACCTACAACAAACATTTCTGTTGGTGTAATTTTTTTCTATTACTCTTCATCAGCCACAGAGAATTAAGGTCCTTTGATGTACGAAACTCGTGCCTGCTGTGAATACAAATATTTATTTTTCACATCATTGAAAAACGTCATGTCAAGATTGAAGTTTTTATAAATTCTAAATACAGTTACAAATATCTTACAGATTTAGTTTAAATAAATGTCAAACGTTATTTTACAAATTATAGCTTTTAGGACTATGGAATCATGTTAGAAAGTTTTGTATTGTTTGTAATTAGAATGTGCCACTATGAATGTGCCTATTGGAATTGATAAAAGATGAAAGATTATTCACTATCTGTTAAATTTGATGTTAATGTAAATTTTAGAAAACTCTTTATATAAATAATTTCAATTTTGACAGTAAATGGGCTGTCTTTCTTAACTCAGAAAATATAACAAATCCAATATTTATGAGACCGAAGAGTTCAAATTAGGAATTGTTTATCAACCCCTCAACAAAGGATCCGATTAAAAAAACTTATAAGTACCCACCTAACTAGAACGGCTTTGAAACATCGTTAATTGCATCACATTTTGACGTTTCGCCGGGCGCTTTCCAATTTGAAGACTTTGTATTTTATGGTTTCATTTTTTAAGGTAAGTTAAAAAAGTACTCTATTAATTCATCCTTATTTCTTCCCCATGGCCTATAACACAAAAAAAATATATTTTGTAATTTGTTAATTTGAAGTAGCCCGCACAGTATAAAAATAATTGAAATTCAGTATATTCTATCAATGGCCACACATATTATTGAGATTTAAAAAAAAATCGGCACTCACTACATACATACGTGTTTAAATCAAAATCTTATCGAGCTCTAAAATCATTATCATATTCGTAAACCTTAGAATTTATATTATTACAGTACTGACTATTCAACTTCATGATAACTTTGTACCTGAATTCCGAATCTGTTCAATATGGAATGTAGACGGAGTTTTTTGACAAACTTCCAAAGTATTCCGAATCAAAAAACGATACCGCACCCAACACAGTACGTTTTTCCTACAATGTAACTGTAATTTATCAAAGGCCTTTGTCAGTCACCAAAAACGGCTTTAGAACGTATTAACTATGAATTCCGTACCTGCGCAGTATCAGTAGTTCACTGAAGTGTAATTTGTGAATATTCACAATCTTTTTTTTATCGAAGCCTTTAACTATTTTATTATTCCAGTCATTTAACTGAAGGGTTTCCTTTCAAATTGGAGAATTTATTTGTTTCGCGTCTCCTTGATTCTTCTTTATTGTTGTTTTATAATATAATTCGTTACAAATAATTAGATTCATCATCATCATCAGCCTGTATCTCTCCACTGCTGGATGTAGGCCTCTCCCATAGTCCGCCACAATGAACGATCCTCCGCCCTCCGCATCCAATCTCTCCCAGCATATCGCCGCAAGTCATCGGTCCAACGGGCAGGGGGACGCCCAACGCTGTGTTTACCGGTACGCGGTCTCCAGTCCAGAACACGTCTGCTCCATCGGCCATCGGTTCTGCGACACGTATGTCCGGCCCATTGCCACTTCAGCTTGCTAACCTTTAGGACTATGTCGGTTACTTTGGTTCTTTGACGAATTTCATCATTTCTGACTCGATCCATCAAAGAAACTCCGAGCATACACCTTTCCATAGCACGCTGAGCGACTTTGAGCTTACGGACCAAACCTACGGTTAATGTCCACGTTTCAGCGCCATATGTCATGACCGGCAGCACACAAATTAATTATTAACTAAATAACACAAAATAATAATTAGATTAACACGTTAATAAATCAAGAACGTTGTACCATTTAATTGCCTAATATTCTCTTTAGAAAACGTCGCGACCAATTATCAAGTGTTCTTCTGTAACAAAGAGTAACTTTAATGTGTTAGAAGAGAGTTCACTTCAATTAGGGATTTTTTTGGAGAACGTAAGATCAATCTAGTTTATTTGCTAATTAGTGAAGTTTCCTCTTTGACGCAGCGAGGTGCAGTGATGCCGCGCCATCGCACACCCAAACGTGGAGGCTGTTTGCTTTTCACATTAATTATAAATTAACATCATTAGCAAACTGCAAAGCTTCAATTACCCGAAAGTCACAATGTGTTAAAATTAGTTCAATCGTCAATTTAACTTAATTTTTTTCTCTGAAAAAAAACCCGTCAAAATAAGAATTTATTGGTTTTTTTTATTGCCCTTGTAAGCAGACGAGCATACGATCCACCTGATGGTGAGTGGTTACTGTAACCTATGGACTTTAGCAATGCCAGGGGCAGAGCCAGGCCGCTGCCTGTCGCTTAATACTCTTCACAAGCCTCGTTTAAAGAAGGACATATCAAAACGCTCTGGAAACTCTTTGGAGGGGAGCTCATTCCAAAGCTGGATGTTACGTGGCAAAATGATCTCTGGAAACACGCTGTGGGTGACCGCAGTGGCTCCAGGTAGTATGGATGAACTCTACTTCGGTGGCGGGCGGTGCGCTGGTAAAAACGAGATGAGGGTATCATCTCAAACAATTCCTCAGAGCACTCTCCATGGAACATACGGTACAAAATACAGAGGGAACCGAAGTCCCTCCGCAGACCCAGAAGTTCCAAACGATCCGTGAGAATTTCAAGTCATGTCTCAGCTGGTGGTACGAGGACTCCCATTGTGATGTCTGTGGACTTCGGTAAGTGGTTACCGGAGTGGTTGAGATCAGGCGAACCATGAGCAAATTCTCCAACGCCTTTAAATACATTTAAATTTAATATAAAACAAAGAACGCATTCAATTGTATCTCACTTACATAGAATACAATACTTGCTTTACGAAAGTGGAACAAAGGATCAGACGCTTAACAAAAAAAATAATGAAAGCTTATATGTGAGAACAGGGTTAGTCTATTTTAATTATGGTTTAAACACGATAGCAATATCTCCATTGGTAAAGCTTTTGTGATAAGGCGTACTGATATTGCATAATGGAAGTGGACCCTGAGCTCGTCTGCTATCTTCGCTGATAATTTATGGAATGCAAAGTTCCAGATATGTAAAATACAAGTATTTTGAACGGTTTATTTTCAATAAATCGTTTTATAATAAAGTAACATGAAAGGAAGTGAAATAAATTACTTTTATGTACCAAAAACAGAACAATGATAGCTGTAATATCAATATCAAAGATAATGTCGATCTTCCAGGATTATCTTGTCGTCGGTTTGACTCATCTGTTCCCGCTAAGTCCTTACTTGCGTCGGTGAATTTTCAATTATCAGTAGCCATCTCTTACTGAGATCGCCGAATTATTCATTCTGATTACTGCTTAAATGAAACTTTTTTTTTTTTTTTTTTCGAACATACTTGTGTGCGCAAACTACGTGATAAACCATAACTCGTTTTGGAGAGTATTCAACCAAGAGTACCATAAATATTAAGATTTGTATCATTAAACGTGGCATTACGAATATTTCAGTTTAACTGTAGTAAACTCACTGATTATAATTCAAACGTTTATATACGTGTACATATGTACATACTTTACATTTGTACCGGTGATTGAGAGTATAGTCAAATCATCTATGCAATAAAAAATATTAGAAAAAAAAAAAACAAAATCTAATTTCGTTAAAATAAATTTTGGATGGAGCTTTGAAAATCATGGTTGTGTCGACTTTTAATTAATTGCGTCAATAAACAATGCGCATTAATGAAACCGCATCCACATGGGTACCGTTCCCTTAACCAAATCATGTTAAGTACCGAAACAGACTATTTCACAATTACGACGAATATGCGAGGTTTATATCTGTTTCATAACTTAAGAGAGATTTTTCTAAAGTACAAATGCCGTATATTTAAGTACATGTCGTGTCCGTGTTTAATCACTATTCATTACTTATTTATCACAGTCTTCGTTAGGCAAGTGCTTACATAATAAACAACAATTGTTAGATATTTACGGAAAGCCTTTAAATTATTGTCATACATTGTCTTAAATCTATAAACTGTCTCCTGTGTCCGTATATTAACTTTTTTTTTTTCCCCTACCTATACTGATAGCCTTGAGAGGCTATTTCAGCTTCACCCTAAAGAGATTTTTCTACTTCATAACCAATGAAACTAGAGTTTACAAACGTGTTTCGAAAATTTCTTAATTGTTCGTCATTTAAGGCTACATAAAAATTCTATTTATGTGGACGGAGTAAATACGACAACAATATAAATTGAACTATAATTGCTTACAAATAATAGGATCTTGTTATACCCATGTGCTCCTGCAAATCTTATAAGAAGGGTCGCTCCTCTCAAGAAGGCAATTTAATATCTGTTCAAGGCAAATGTAATGTAATAACTTCGTAAATATGGAGGAACAATAGAAGGTAAATTAGTTTTTGGGGAACAGAAACTCAATTGTCAAAAAGGATTGTTTTGCTTCATCATGATACAAAGATTTATTTGTCGTAGTAAACTATTGGACGGTCGTTCTATCGTTTTGTTTTGAATCATTTTGTGCTACTTTGTTATTCAGAACGCGATGAAAACATGCGATACTCGGACCTGGTCTCATTTGATATGAATATTTCAGTCCACGTCTGAATGAATAGTGCAGGTAATTCATTTCTGACATGGTCAAGATTAGCTTGATCTTAGCTTATCTCAGAAAAACGTTTTACTAAAAAAATAGCGAAAATCTAATTTAGATCTACTTACATGAAACCCCAAATGTCGGCAATCTATATTTTTTTTCTTATTCCCGTCTAATTGGAAGCGGTGTCTGTCTCAATAAAAAAAAACATACACCCCTTAACTACGATTCCTTTTTCAGGACTCAAAAACTCTGGTCCGCCAATCTTTTTTAGTACAACGTAAAAGTAATTACATCGTACAAAAAAAAGTAAAACCTGTCAAAAAACATGGTGTATATAATTTACATAATTGTAATTAGTGATGGAGAGAAGCGTATTATGAGCTTGGGTACTAACGTAATAGGTACGGCGAAGTAGACATTAATTTTCGTTTTAATGGTGAAGACAGCTACTACGCACTATAATGGCGACTCCAGCCTAATACCTCAAGTAAGATTGTAATTTCGTCTGTCGCAATCGCAATAAAATATATTAAATCTAAACTTGGCCGCATATCTACGTTATGTTAGAATTTGATGGTCTGCTACGAGTATATTGAATGTTTTCGAAAAAAAATATTTCTGAATATTACTTTCATTCAAATTAGAAGGTATTTCGAAAAACAAGAAAAAAACTCTCTGTACTTCAAAATTTTCTTCACTACATAACACTAAAATTATAGGTTAATATGACGAATTTCTTCATGTTATCAATATCTCGCTGATCCGAAAATAGCCAAGCAAACTTATCTACAGGAGTTTGTAGTTTGAGTTTGCCTAGTCGCTCATATAATGTGGGATGTGAGATTATGACCCCAACTAATTTCAAGTTTCTAAACTTCATTTTACGCGCCGTCGGAGATCTAAGGTGATGATAAAATTAGAATAAAGACCAAACGATATTATTATAATAATATGTGGAGCCTGAGCCAAAGGTAAACTAAGTATCTGGTTGGATTTACATTGTAACGCTTAAATCACAATAATAAGATAGTAAATACAATGATTGAATCATAAGTAGAGTCTGTCTAGAAGCTTTACAATATTAAAAAGTTTCAAATGTCGTCGGGCCCCAGTCTCTTTTCTCATTAGTTGGCTACCTGAAGCTTACCTATATCTACCATCAATATAAAGTATATTAGTATGTACAAAACCATCTATCTATCTAAGCTATGCTTAACTATGTGGAGAGCTGTTGTCAAAACGAGATTGGAAAGCTTATCATTATCACTAATTTTGTCGGTCAATTACCTCGACTGAGCAAATTAGGCATTAGCAATTACCGCGTCTTTAATTCTAGGGAGCTATCGCAAAACGCGATAACTACCAACAGAGCTTTTGAAATGAAGAGGTATGTCGTTGGAATTAAACGAATATCATCTAAACTACACTTTAGTTCTTTTTATTGCACTAAATATGTGAACGAACTTATTCACCCGTCCATTTCTTGTTGCATCAGAGAGCACATCACAAAGTCGACGTCACCATTAGCCCAGAAACATGTAGACAAAATTTCAACTTTATTGACAACAGTATAAATTTTAAAGCCGAAACGCTTGACACTTTGACCAACGGGGGCTTGATAACACCAGATAATAATATATCAATATATCACCAGAAAATATTAGACTACGATATCTTACAAACTACAATTGATTTTAAATTATAACTGAATCAATTCAAATGTTGCATTAAAGTCTATGTCAAACAAACGTAAAAGCAAGCGGACTAACACAGCGAAGGATACGTACCGATGGTGGAAGGCTAATCCACATAGGCTTTAATGACCCCTGTCTAATAGAACACAACCACGCTTAATTACAAAGGCACGTTGCTCTCTCCCTACGATCTTTGGAACTAAATACATACAAAGCTTTATTGTTCAACAACATCCAACTCTAAACGAGTTCGGCATTCAAACGGCTCAAGTTAAACCGATTTAACAGAACTTGTTTAAATCTAGATCGGAAAAGTCGCGTTGTCCAATATTGTCGGAATGGCCGAAATACGTGAAATATTTTTCTGAACATCTTTTTTAAATAAACCAGTATGCTTTACTTAGATAAAGGTGCAAAACATGTACAATATGGACACAAACTTTTGTCACAGCTTTAAAACAGTATAATGAATAAAATAATGTAGGTTTAACCAAGAATTAGCACTATATTATAAAAATATTGTACAATTAATGAAATAAAACAAAGCATGTCATCGATTCTCATTTCAGTTTACATCCAAACTATACTACCAAAGTACTAATATATAGACAAAAACAAAACTGTTTTTTCCTCACAATGATTTTCTCTGATTGTCAACCAGTTTCCTTTTTCCCGTTTTTAGTAGCGCCATTAACGAACGAATTAGTGTTATTTATGTTTTTTTCAGTAAATAAACGCCGTTTTTTTCTTCAAAATATCAATAATAAAACAAAGCTGCGACATAAAATAAATCTGATTTTTCAGATTGCAACGATTATAATATAATTATAATTTCGGGCGGTCGGCAAACACAGAGCATTAGTAATAAAATTTATACATGTGCACTGTAATGTCAATACAACTAGAAATATTTTAATGTTTCGATGTGTTTCATCAGCAACCTTTTTATAGTGGCGGCTACTTAAATACCTGTAAAGGCTGTCTATAGTATTAGTTGCGTAGTTATAAGTGGTGGCATCATGGGTGCGATTTCATTTCGTTTTATTTGAAGTCCCGACCACGGGGAGCAGCAGACTGTAACGAGCGTTTCCGACATTTCAAATACTTTTGCAATGAGTATTAACGCTCTGTTTCACTCTCAACTGCATTTCATACAATGATAGCAAACATTTGCTTTTAATTTAATGGTTTTTAAAAAATAGCAGCTTAACAGATTGTAAAGTAATTTTCTAGATAACTCTGAAAATCTATATACCTAGTCAGGTCATAAATTCTGTCACATGTTTAATGTAAAATAATTGAAACAAGTTTATTCATTATGTAACCATTCATATACCAAAATGAACTTAACAAAACATAGATTCTTATGACACTAAAGTTTATTCAAAATGACCTCCGTGATTTTGAATACAGGCCTTCACTCTGCGCGGCCAGTCGTCTATCGCAGCACGAACGAGGTCCATGACAATATCGGCGGCTGCCTTAATCAAGGATGTCTTGAGTGACTCCAAATTGGGATGAGGCTTTGAGCACGCCTTTTCCTCCAAGTGTTGCCATATCTTGTAATCTAACGGATTCAAATCTGGACTGGAGGAGGGCCAGTCTTCGTGCCGGATGAAGTCGATTTCACGCGCCGCCAGCCAGTCTTGTGTGCTCTTCGCTCTATGAGTTGGCGCCGAATCTTGTTGGAATACCCAGTGCCTGTTATTGAACATGGTATGAGAAACAGGTTCCACAAGGTTCGTTAGGACTGTATTTTGATACACAACTGCATTCGTTTTTACACCTTTCTCACAAAAATGTACCTCTGTTAAGCCCCAATAAGAAACTCCCAACCATACCATGAGCGAGGATGGAAAATGACCTCGTTGGACACGCGAATACGGTTGCTCGCTTCTTCACTACTGTGTGCATACACCTTATAATTTTGTTTGTTGTAGCTCTCTTCTACGGTAAACATTTTTTCATCCGAAAAAAGAATTTCCCGATATTTTTTTCCCGTGTACCGCTTCAACAAAGCGCGGCATCTCTTCAGTCTCAGGTCCATTAGACGAGCATTCAAACGATGTCCTGTTTTTCTTCGATATGCCCGAAGCCCTAAGTCTTCATTTAACACCCTTTTCACCGTTGTTCTGCTTAACCCCATCTGAAGGGCCAACAGTTTCTGCTTATGTTTGGGATTTCTTTGAATTCGCGCCTTCACAGCTTTTATCACTGCTGGAGTCCTAACAGACCGAGGGCGACCACTTCTTGACCTGTCATCTACACTAGAGTCTTTATTGTATCGTTTGATGGTACGATAAACGAATCTTTTGGTTATATTAAAATTTTTCAGTATGTTAAAAATTTGAATTGGCGCGTAACCGCAACGATGCAACGCAATAACTGCAACACGGTCTTCTTTAAGCGTCCACTCCATATTTAAAAATGAGTAAAATTCTAAAAGTATACATTTTTATTTTCATAAACAATTCGAAATTCGAATTCAATAAACTTTTTTGTGGCCAGCATTCTAAAAGAAAAGTTTTTACTGTGTGACACAATACTTATGACCTGACTAGGTATATATAAAAATGAATTGCTGTTCGTTAGTCTCGCTAAAACTCGAGAACGGCTGGACCGATTTGGCTAATTTTGATCTTGAATTATTTATGGAAGTCCAGAGAAGGCTTACAAGGTAGATAAATATGAAAATGCTCGGAATTATAGAAAAACAAACAATTTTGTTTTTCCTTTGATGTGTCCGCCGTCGGACGGATTCCTTTTGTTTGTTTTAAGTTTATTTTATACAAAAGCTTAGGTCTTTTATTTATCGATTGAGGCACTACAAAGTCTGCCGGGTCAGCTAGTAAAGTATAAAATTATCAACATTTAAAAAAACATCGAAAACTTGAACACCCCCCTATTGAATTTTAATTCTTTACAAACGTATTTTCTCGTTTTTCTACGCAAAGCATCCGTTAGTATTTTTTAGCTACGGGTATTTTACTTTACAAAAACGTTTTCCGATACTGTCGGAAGATGCTTGTCAGTCACGTGGCACGTCGTTTCAATAAAACTGTAATATTTTTACAAAACTTGTAGGTACGTAATCTCTATACATGTTCGACTATTACTCAATTTATTCAAATTTTGAAGTCGTCGTGGCCTAAAGGGTAAGACGTCCGGTGCATTCGTGTTGAGCGATGCACACCGGTGTTCGAATCCCGCTGGCGGGTACCAATTTTTCTAATGAAATACGTACTCAGCAAATGTTCACGATTGACTTCCACGGTGAAGGAATAACATCGTGCAATAAAAATCAAACCCGCAAAATTATAATTTGCGTAATTACTGGTGGTAGGACCTCTTGTGAGTCTGCATAGGTAGGTACCACCGCCCCGCCTATTTCTGCCGTGAAGCAGTAATGCGTTTCGGTTTGAAGGACGGGGCAGCCGTTGTGACTATACTGAGACCTTAGAACTATATCTCAAGGTGTGTGGCGCATTTACGTTGTAGATGTCTATGGGCTCCAGTAACCACTTAACACCAGGTGGGCTGTGAGCTCGTCCACACAACTAGGCAATAAAAAAAAATAAAAAAAAAATTGAAGATACCTAAATAATTAAACATATATATTGAGCATTTCAATTTTTGGGGTCTGTCTGAATTTTAATCCTATTGATAGTTCGTTTGAGTTTTTAAATCTCAAGCCAATGACGGTTTTCACACTACGATGTAATAATATACTTCGATGTGAGCCAGGCGTATGTCGCAGTAAAAACAAATGTTAATGCTTTAACATAACATAATTTTCAATACTTTAGTAATTGTTGGGAACAGCGAAAACTGCCATATATGTATTGAACATATAATTTCACTATTGCATGTTATAAAGCTAGAGTCCAATAAGTTAATAGTTTGTTTAAAAAAAATCTACTAAACGAAAATCTTTGCGCGATTTGAAATGAAACAGTTGAACGTCTCTTCTGAGTTTTGAATCGTGCATGATTCAAATATAAAATAAGGATTTTATGTGTATGTCGTTTACCCGAAAGTTTCTTGAAGCAAATACAAAGTCATATTTTATCATGAAACTCGGACTGGTCACGTCTCATAAAAGCTACAAGAGTTTCACCCAAATCACTATTATTTACTTCAGAAACAAAAAAGGCTTCTTGATAGGGCACGTTCCAGAAAGAAAAGGCTCATTCATTTCATTATACGCAACTTATACTTGTGAAGGATCCAAACACTTAAATATTTAGACATGTCCAATGTTCTACTCATTCAAATTCCATGAAAAACCATTAATGTACTGTGCTAATTACATTAAGAAATTTATAACTTGGATTTGTGTTTTAATACGAATTCATCAAAAATATTTTTATGGTTTTGGATTGTCGATTTCCGCAAATCCTCAAAACTTCAAACGCAGACATGTTTATTTTACTTTTATTTATGACTATAATAATTATAATATATATTTGGACGTTTATATATCTTTGGACGTTTAGTGTGACATAAAATTGGGTCTTATTCAGGTGCAAAAGTCAGAAATGAGCGATGATTTTTGGATGCGTAAAATGAAACATACCTTTATGAAAGATAACGGTTCACAGCACATTGTTAATGGTATGGTATATGTGATGATGTTAAAAGATAGGTAACAAGATCATGTCCAACAATTCGTCCCTCTGTCCTGGAAAGGCCTTCGGGCCACCAGTAATCTTTCAATCATAAAAAAAACAATTGGTCAGAGAAATCACTATGAATTTTACCGTAAAAAACACGAGAATCCAAGTCACCATAGACCCACAAAAATTACCGTTAATCTTTAGAACTCGGACTATCGACAGTTCCAACGACCCTTTTCTGTATGTATTCAAAATTTACCGACTTGAAGTACTCCACTTCACTTCGCAGTTCCAGTATTATAGTTGATTTTTAACGTTCAAATAATGGCGATGCCGAATTTCAATAATTTCCAAAAATTCTAAGATAACCTCCGACTTACATAATCTGAGAATTACCGAAAAATATGTTGGCAAAAATACAGCTTGAGTGAAAATTTCAAATTATTCAAAGCGGGCCACATCGTTAATGTCGCAAAAGTAGCCAGGACTTTAGTACCAAGGTAATTTTAGCTTACAGCAATTCAGATAATGGATTAAAAGTGGACCATAGTCCAATTGGTACTGATGCTTTATGCTTCTTAGAAAAAAATATGATGTGTCCCAAGCAGCAATTGAGAAATAGTTCCAACCACATCTTTAAGCAGACTTAAGATTGTTTGAGGGCTTTAAATACAGACATTGTAAGTGCGGATTAGACCCAAATTATACGGCCTCTGGATCAGGGAGCTTAGTGCTCTTTTAAAACTGATTTGTGACTGACTAATAAGTTGTTACTCTAGTTTCTTCTCCTTAACATATATTTTAACGTTATATATAGTTATATTATATATATTTTAAAGTTTATTACGCGACAGGGTCCTAACGGGAATCTTCATTTCTCGCGATAAGATTTTTTTGCTTCCTAATGGGGTTTCGACGAATTCTGGCTTTAACAGCATTATCAGTCTTTGTAGTTCTAACAGCACGCGGCCGCCCCGATCTTTTCTGGTCTTCGACAGACGAGTTGATGTTGTATCTGTTGATAGTACGATATACGAACATACGGCTGATACTAAGCTTTTGAACTGTCTGGAATATGACCAACGGCTCCATACCAACTTTGTGTAAGGCGATCACTGCAATCCTATTTTCTTTAGCACCCCATTCCATATTATATTTGATAATGAGCACGAAAAAATATGTGAAATGGCGTAAAATCGAAAGAAGTTTTTAAAATAACGTTAGAATTCAAAATAATTGAAAAGTTGAAAAAAATAAAAGATTTTATGTAACAGTCTTTATGGCCAGATTAGTTAAGTCATGCTAGCATAAATATACAAGTTTACAAAATGAGAGTGCGTGGTTTTTTTTGCTGCACGATATTATGCTATTATCGTAGAAGGATTCGTGAGCACGTAGTAGGTATACATACGAGTACAGATGGCGACTCATTCGGCCGGCCCTTGAAAGCTAAGATGCCTTCGAAACTTCTCCGTTAATGTCCACCGGTAACTTCATAAAATTAGAACAGAAGCAACTTGCGCAAGGAAAAAATATATAATTAAAATAGTTAAGTATCTCGAGACGCCCAACTTATAAAACGAAACAAAGCTGCAGTGGACATTTAAATGAAGAAAACAGTGAGTTTCTACGTAAAAATGCGAAATTAAATTTCGAGAAAAAGCAGAAGAATCTTAGTTAAGAGCGGGAAGCTAATAAAGGGAAAAAGGAAACTTGCAGATGAAGTTTTTCGTATCTGAAGATATTTTTTCGTTATGAAAATATCGAGAGAGTTGGTTCAGATTGCGCTGGTTTATTGAGCTCGCGCCTGAGATGGTAAATTTATTCTTCATACTTACTAAATTATACGATTACTTGTATTATTAGTTCAACGTCTGAAGTTAAATGTTTAGTAAAGTTAGTGTAAAGTAAAAGCAAAAAGGTTAAACAAGCTGTAAAAATCTTAAATATAACGTAGTCATATAACTACACATTTTCTTAAGGAACATTTTATTAATTAGAGTACTAACTTAATGGGGTACTAATTAACACATAATTTTTAATCGATTTGCCACTTTTATTCGGGTATTAATTAGGCCCATAACAATGATATTGCTAATTTTAAGTACTGTTAACTTTGTTCCAAATATGACACTTATTTCCGAATTCAAATACGAGTATTTCAAATTAAATGTGAATTCCATTTTCAAAATTAGCTGTAATAAATTTGTTTTGGCTTCGTCTAATTTTACTCTGACATCATTTTCAAGGAAAAAATTCAATTCCAATGGGGCAGTCAAAATCAACTTCAAAGAATTGATTGATTCTCGCTCCCAGATTTTTACGGAAGGATTCAATACAATTCAAATTAAAGGGCAGAAAGGACAAACATTCTATAAATATATTGCATACGTCTATTGATCAAATCAATAATTAAAACATAAATACATCCACAAAAACATGGAAGAATCATCTCCAAACTAATTTATTTCATTTTTCAATTATTATTATTATATTATATATATATATAGCCATTCTTAACTATAATACTAAATTGTGTATTTTCATGTGTATATTATTGTGTGTAATTATGTGTATGTATGTATTTTACTATTTTATACATAGGTATATTGAATTGTAGTATGTGTATTCCATAATACTGAGATGTTATTTTAAGGAAGATTTTTGTTTTGAGTTTGTTCTTTTTTTTTGTTTTGTTGTTGTTGTTTGTTATTCTTTTGTCAATGCACCTACCATGCATTATCTCTGCACCACCCTATGGTCGACTGGAAGAGAATGCCCATGGCATTAAGTCCGCCTGTGTACAAGTTTTGTTTTGTGCATAAAGTATAAATAAATAAATAAAATAAATAAATAAAACAGGTTAACTTTACTGTAAAGAAAAAGAAAAATCTAACATTAACTGAAAACGTGAAAAAAATATATATAAAAACGAGTTTTTGCTATAAAACAAAAACTTTCAAAGCATTCATTTTATTGAATTTTAAGTTATTTCCAGAAATTAAAGTTTCTTTTTTTCATTTGTAATGTAAATGTAATGAAAAAACATGTGATCAATATGGTAGTAAAATTACTAATACTTCACTCTTTACATTACATTGTTACTGAAAAATCTCGTCATTGGTAAACTTAGATATGATTAAGATGAAAGACACTTAAAAGTTTTAGAGAAAATTGTTGTGTTGCTGTTACGAGTAAGTTGTATAACAATGATAGTTTTTGAATTAAAAGGAATATGATTTAATTTATATATTATGTAAAGCACAACAGTCAACTTCATTTGCTACAATTATAATCACTAGATGATGTCGGTTTTTTTTTTTGTTAACGCCAACTTGTTATGTCTTTAAAGCGGCTAGTTGCCCTCAATTAAGAAAAATAGTATTATTATTCGCCAATAGATGTCGGGAAGAGTTGATTATTGAAAACACGAATAAAACAACATTTTCTGAAAATAAATCGTAGCTAGATCGATTTATCGCCCCCGAAATCCCCTGTATACTAAATTTTATGAAAATCGTTGGAGCCGTTTCCAGGATTCAGATTATATACATATATATTAATATACAAGAATTGCTCGTTTAAAGGTATAAGATTCGTCTGCAATAGCTGTTATAGTCATTTCGAATATTACCTCCTCCGAAATGATCAGAAGGCTTTTACAACTCACCTTTTTTCAATTATCTATTAATTGCTCTTTGATTTGTAGTCATCGTGATTTCTCATATCTTCACGTATAATGTCCACGATAAAGGAATACTGTACCGTGTAATAAAAATTAAATCCACAACAATATATTGCGTAGGTAATTACTGGAGATAGGCAGTATTGTAGAGCGCACAGTTATTTAATACCACCTCTGGCTCTTTCTGCCGCGACAGGGTCATAGGTTCTCGTAACAATTTCACACTAGGTTAGCCGTAAGCTCGTTCACCGATCTATTTTATATCCAAACCCTGTCTGTTTACTTATTTTTAGGAAAATTGAGACGTTCGTTCTGGTTCTGCTGCTGCTTCGCTGCATTCAACCTTTTGCCTGTAATAGTAACACCATCTGACTTATAACACAACGCAGCAACTTGTAAATACAACTGGTAAACCCATAATAAATTAATAGAAAACCTAATTTCTGTAATGCTTAGAGGGTATACGATAGATAGTCCATCTGTCATGAAACGAAGTATATTAACCATATAAGGGAAATCATATATTCAGATTTCGTTTTTAGACAGCGGCTTGGCTCTGCCCCTGGCATTGCTGACATCCATGAGCGACGGTAACCACTCACCATCAGGTGGGCCGTAGGCTCGTCTGCCTATACGGCAATAAAAAAATAATAATAAAATTATCATACCGGTATGTTACATTCTTGAATGAAAGAGCAAGCAAGAAGAATTGATTAATTCTCTTGATATCGTAAAAAGTGGATTCCACTTGTTGCATAGCGGTCTGTCTACTGTAGAATTTAGAATTGCAAAATAATCTCCATTACTTGCGAGTGCACTTCGTCCTGGATCAGTTTTGCGGCGGTTCCATGTTTTCAATCTTTCACTTTCTGTTCAATCTTTGTCCTCCTTTCAAAGGCAATGTCGATGACCTCTCGAATACATCGAAGGTTCTGTATCGTAAACAGTATTATTCCTAATTTAAAAAGTCAACATGCGAATATTAACGACAAAAAATGAACTATTCAGTATATTTTTCTTCCACAAAAAGATACCAGAGCCTATATATTCTACAAACAGACACGGTAAGTAAAACATATTACAACAAAACAAACAAGGACCTCCTAAAAAATCTGTGTAACTCATCGAATATTAAATTCATAAATGGTAAAGGAATATTCAATTTGTAAAAAGGGTACACTGAGATTTTTCTGCTCAAATACACTAAAATCACCTTTCTAAAACCTTTCACGACACTTTCGGTCTGTGAAGCTTACGGTTGAACAGACTCAATAAAAATTGAATAAAGTGACCAACCGTCCTAAATTCTGATAATGTTCAAGTAGATGTATATACACAAATGGATTTTACATACAGTTTTCAGAAAAACTGATAATTGTAGATAACTTAGATTACAGCGTGAAGACATTCTACAAAGGTAGCTTGGGCACCGTCGTGGCCATAGCTTTCCTATCCTATAAATCATAAAGTGCGAATTGTAAGTTGAAAACGGCTGTCGCCACTTCCTTTTTGACGTGACAACGTCTTATAATTCGATGGAGCCGGCTGCACGCACGAAAAAACATGACTCATGCGGTGTTACCTCGCTCTGAGGCGTTCCATTTAAGGCTTGAAGTGCAAGCGAGAGCGCGCAACGAGCGACAAAGAGGCACAATCGGCCTCCGCGTTCGGCAGTGTTCAACATCTGTCTCTCTCCTACTTGAGTGAGCGATGCATCCGCGTGGACAGTTGCTATACAATAATACATTTACATGTTTTCGTCAAGTATGAAGTTCAGTGAAAAGTGAATGTGGTGTCAATTGTCCATATCTATCAAACAAAATTAAAATTTTCTTTTGGAAAATGATTTTTTTTAATTGTACTATGTCAGAGACATATATTTCTTGCAGGAGCTGTACTAAGAAGACGAATGTACAGTAAAACATTTTTTATTTTCACTAGTGATACCGGATCACTACACTGTGAGTGTAACGAAATATTAAATGACATAAATGTATTTGTAGTATCTATTATGCACCACCTGTTGCCTGTTGATTTTAGTATCCCAGAAACATTATCTAAACCGCCAACATCGAATAGATAAAGTTTTTAATTCAATTGGCATTAATTTAAAAAAGTAGTGATGTTAATTTTTTTTAGAAAGAAACAATTTAAAAAACAAATATAAATATTTCATAAACGTTCGCGAGTATTTTTGTTAGTAATTAATTGAAAATGTCTTCGCTTTTCTGGATCAGGACGTCATTTGTTGCATAAAGAAAATGGAGACGTTCCTTCAAAAAAAAGTTGCCTCTGTGATGGTACTTCTTTCATCAATGTGATTTCTAATTTTCCGTCGATTCATTTCTATTTTTTCTACGACCTAAGTATAATACCTTTGAAAACATGCTCGACATTGATAAATAAGTCTTGAAGTGTTAAAGTTATGTCTACTTTATGATTTGAATTTAAATAAGTTTTTTTTTATTGTTTAGATGCGTGGACGAGCTCACAGCCCACCTGTTGTTAAGTGGATACTGGAGTTCATAGACATCTACAACGTAAATGCCGCCACCCTTGAGATATAAGTTCTAAGATCTCAGTATAGTAACAACGGATGCCCCACCCTTCAAACCGAAACGCATTACTGCTTCACGGCAGAAATAGGCGGGGTGGTGGTACCTACCCGTGCAGACCCACAAGAGGTCCTACTAATTACGCAAATTATAATTTTGCGGGTTTGATGTTATTTCTTCACCGTGGTTTCTTCTTCTTTCTACCGTGAAGCAGAATGCGTTTCGGTTTGAATGGTGGGGCAGCCGTTGTAACTATACTTGAGACCTTAGAACTTATATCTCAAGGTGGGTGGCACATTTACGGTGTAGATGTCTACGGGCTCCAGTAACCACTTAACACCAGGTGGGCTGTGAACTCGTCCTCCCATCTAAGCAATAAAAAAAGTTAATCGTAAAGATTTTATTAGAAAAATTGGTACAGGGCCACGACGACTTCAAATAAGTGTTTTGAGGTTATTAATAAAACCATACAAAACTGAAGTTAAGGGATTTTATGACCTGGTAACCAAGAACTTTAGGTCGTGTCTTATTTTAATTTATATTCTTATTTTTATGAAAAATGATAATATGTAGTGAAATGAAATGAAGATGATTCATTTGAGACATTAATCAACTGGGATGAAATTAAATGAAAAGAGATGAGATGATATGGGATGAAATATAATCTCAGTAAAATGGTGATCATTTACTGAGACTTTTTCAGTGGACTTTTTGGGGGATCCAGAGAAGTTACGTCCAGCGGCCTTGTTTCATTTTCCCACATTTCTGCACTTTCACAGATAATAAACACTTAATAAACCACCGTTATTACACATTGAAACCTGAAGAAATACTATATAGACAAAATAAAACAAATCACACAACTTCACTCCTCGCGTTCCCGCCAAAAAGTCCTATCAAAACTGATTATTTTTTAAAGGATTTCTTGATCTGGTAACTAAGACCTTTAAGTCATGTCTTATTTTAATTTATATTCTTACTAGCTGACCCGGCAGACTTCGTAGTGCCTCAATGGATATATAAAAGACCTAAAGTTTTGTATAAAATAAACTTAAAACAAATAAAAAGAATCGGTCCGACGGGGATACATCAAAAGAAAAACAAAATTGTTATTTTTATTTAATTCCGAGCATTTTCATATTTATCTACCTTTTAAACCTTCTCTGGACTTCCACAAATAATTCAAGACCAAAATTAGCCAAATCGGTTCGACCGTTCTCGAGTTTTAGCGGGACTAACGTACAGCAATTCATTTTATTCAGCAGCATATAAAGATTTTTATGAAAAATGATAATATGAAATGAAATGAAGATGATTAATTTGAGACGATAATCAACTGGGATGAACTTAAATGAAATGGGATGAGATGGTATGGGATGAAATATAATCTCAGTAAAATGGTGGTCAATTACTGAGATTTTTTCAGTGGACTTTTTGGAGGATCCCGAGAAGTTAGGTCCAGCGGCTTTGTTTCATTTTCCCAAATTTGTGCACTTTCACAGATATTAAACACTTAATAAACCACCGTTATTACACATTCAAAACCTGAAGAAACACTAAATAAACAAAAATAAAACAAATCACACAACTTCACTCCTCGCGTTCCCGCCAAAAAGTCTATCAAAACTGATTTTTTTTAAAGGATTTTGTGATCTGGTAACTAAGACCTTTAAGTCATGTCTTATTTTAATTTATATTCTTACTAGCTGACCCGGCAGACTTCGTAGTGCCTCAATGGATATATAAAAGACCCAAGGGCGGATCCAGCTTTGGCGCCAGGAGGGGGTCACAGTCGTGGGCAAGTTAAGAACTTATAATTTAATTTTGATAACAATAGATAATAAATAAATCATGATGTTCTTCAATTAGTCCAAGTTAGTTCAAGTCCTGGAACTAGCTCAGGGGAGGGTCATGACCCCCATGACCCCCCCCCTGGATCCGCCGTTGATTAAAGACCTAAACTTTTGTATAAAATAAACTTAAAACAAACAAAAAGAATCGGTCCGACGGGGACACATCAAAGGAAAAACAAGATTGTTATTTTTGTTTAATTTCGAGCATTTTCATATTTATCTACCTTTTAAACCTTCTCTGGACTTCCACAAATAATTCAAATAATTCAATTCAAAAATGCATCAAAACTGACATTTGATTTGTACACAGAGTATACAAAAATATAGACTAAAGTATCTCTTTAAATAAAGAATTTGATGAAAACAAACGTCAAACATATTTGTTAATGGTAATTAAAGATTGATTTTCTGTAAGCAGTTAACTTAGTATATTTCTTAAAATGGGTTTTCAATAAAATAAAACAAATAGTTCAAAGTTTAATTGGATTAACAACCCCGGAACGTATTGAACACAAACAAACATACAGAGCCGGAATGTTTCCGTTTTAAAAATGATACAATTTTTTTTTATTGCCATTGTAGGCAGACGAGCATATGGCCCACCTGATGGTAAGTGGTCACCGTCGCTCATGGACGTCAGCAATGCCAGGGACAGAGTCAAGCCGCTGTTTACCATAAAACTATGATTATACTAATAAAACTATGTACTTACCTGGCACATCTCGATCTAAATACAAATAATTTCGTAGTGTCGGTGTAGGTAAAAAGGCCATAATTACATTAAATTATCAAAAATATTATCATATTATACATATAACATGCACTGTGATTGCCAACACTTATCCCTCTCCTATTAATTACTTTTATTGCTTTTCCCCATTCATTCATGTCTGTCTGCCCTCATCTAAATTTTTATCATTCTTTTCATCGTTAAACTTTTTCTGTTAATGAATTTCAATGACCTACTTACATCGTTTCAAAGTTGGTTGTACGCGTATGCAAAATTTGTACGATATTCCTTGATAACATTAAAGTTTTATATGTAAGATTTCCTTGAACATTTTTTTTTAATAAAGTCTAAATAAATATATCTATAGTTTTGAAAAACTAAAAATGCATCTATCAACGGTAAATTTCAAACTGACGATCGTTAATCGAACGTTAGATAATTCCGTCTATTAAAACCTTCACGGACATTTGACCTGTATGTTTCAACTGATTAAGTTTTCTCAATCTGATCTCAGTTAATCACTAAAAGCCACTTTGAAATTAGCTTAACCATTGTGAAGATTATTATAAGTTATGGAGCAATAAATTTTATAAACTTTTATTTTTATAGTTAATTAGATAGGATGTTGATAATGTTGTATTCAATCGAATTTACTTTTTCTAAGTTTCGCGGTCGTGTTATGGGAAACGTAGAGTTCCGCTTATTCAACGTCTATCCGTCATTTGTTGAAAAGGTGACCCCGGATAAAGGCGTCAAATTACTGACGTCAAATTCCAGCGTCACCTGAGCCGAGCACGGGCTGCCACCGCCATTTTTATCCCATTCTGAGTTAATATTCCGTGGACGTCCGCAGGGACCTACCCATGTAACAGACACACGGATTTGGGAAGCTAAGTCGATACAGACGCGACAGTCCATACTTTCTTTTTAATCGATCGGTTCGTTTGCTTGCCCTATATGATATCTGCTTTTCGCGCATTATTATAAGATTACATGCCTTATTTTTTGTAATATAAATATAGATAATGATAGCAAGACCAAGTTACTAATTTGGTAACCTTCTATGTATTTACATTAGACTTAATTAGACTAATGAATAACTTGAAATTTCCACTTTAATTCAAATAAACTTGTCTTGAAATTCACAGAACAGTATCTTTGCAACTCTATGCTTAAAGTAATTTTCTTCGTTACCTCCCGTACCAATTCAGATAATGTTATTCTCATTTGTTTGTTATATTATAAGGTATTCAATTTTGAAAGAGAATATTGATATGAAAATATCTTGAAATAAAAATATTTTAATATTGTTTTCCGCAACATGATTATCATATAAAGGCTCTTTTTCAGTTGTTATATAAAAGACATCACAATGTGTAAAATGTGCGTTGATTCCTACTGTAAATAAAATAAAATAGATTAACTAGCGGTCCTGCAGTAGTCGAAATTCGACTATAATCAATTGAAATTATAACTTTGAACATTATTATGGTTCTATTGTCAAAGACTTATACTTCTACATATAATCACAGATTTCGCCAAGACTGCACTATAGACAAACAATATTAATCTCTTTTCAATTTGATCACATACCTACTTTAAACAATAACAAAAATTTGACAATAAACAAAGAGTATATATTTATATCTTCTTCTTCTTCTTCTCAGTCGTGTCACTCTTGACAGAGTGGTCGTGATCGTCATTTATATGTGTTGTATCAAATACATGGTAGTGTGTGTAATTGATTTAATGCATTTTTAAACCATAATAATAAAAAAAATTAACACTCCTTTTCTATATTCTCTATAAGTGTGTGTCGCAATTTTCATAAAAGGGGTCTATAAACTTTTTGCTTCACATATTAATATATAGATAGGCTATTTCACCTGTAGGTGAGCTCACGGGGCTCAAACCGGAGTGGTGCTAACACTGGCCCTAGCAAGAGCAGTGCTTCGCAGAATCTACCATCGGATCGGAAACGCGACCCACTGAGAAGATCCGGCGAGAAACTCAGTGGGCTGTATCTGTGGGTTAACTCGCTCGTCGAGCCCTTCATCGACATGCAATTTGCTTTTGATATTCAAACGGCTGACTTTAAGCTGGTGTTGAAAAATCAGCCCTTAGAATATAAAATTTCGTTAACAGCTAATACTAGAACGTAAAAATAAAATATCAGTGGGACCCGGAAGTTTACTCCGAAAATTTATGTAAAATTGTCGAAGTTGAACACAATCGAATACTGATTCAATAGGGAATGAATTCACTATTGTGCTTACCGTGCACCGAGTGCATTCAATGGGCACAGTGTCCAATATAGTTCAGCCAATGACGTGATTTACATTTATTGCGAGACAGTTAAAGACCCACACAGTTTTAAATTCATATACGTTGTGCTTTTGTTTTGTTGTTTCAATGTAAAAACTACATGATTTTTAATGAATTCGCTGCCAATTAGCAGTTTTCAGTGATAGACTATGAAACTTTACTATAATTATAGAAATGTTACAATTGTTATTTTACTATAGCAATGTTACAAATATCATAGATAATACATATAAATTAGTTATAGATCAGCGACTCAAGCACTCAACAAAAATGTTTACGGGCGTCGGCCGTAGATGGCTTCGCTTCGATTAGTTTCTCATTACTCTTGTAGATGGCAGTAACTTATTACCTATTCTATATTTTATTTTTAATGAAGGAATTTGTAAATTTTCGGGAACCACAAATTGATAAAATTTTATCTAAATGTTGTCTATAACAAATAAAGACTTGAATGATATTTTTTTTCTGTTTTTAGTTATACAATAATTAAATGCCTTAATTTTAAAAACATATAAGTTTAGGGGCAACCGCTACAAGATGTCGCTGTTTCCATACAGAAAATTAATAAGTAAAGTCTGTCTTAAAGTATCATAGTTTCAGGGCCCTGACAAATATATCAAACACTAAAATAATTATAGATGCGGATACTACTTTGCATTTTTTTGTCTACCTACTGCTAGTAAGCTCTTAGGGTTTTTTTTTATTGCTTAGATGTGTGGACGAGCTCACAGCCCACCTGGTGTTAAGTGGTTACTGGAGCCCATAGACATCTACAACGTAAATGCGCCACACACCTTGAGATATAGTTCTAAGGTCTCAGTATAGTCACAACGGCTGCCCCACCCTTCAAACCGAAACGCATTACTGCTTCACGGCAGAAATAGGCGGGGCGGTGGTACCTACCCGTGCGGACTCACAAGAGGTCCTACCACCAGTAATTACGCAAATTATAATTTTGCGGGTTTGATTTTTACTGCACGATGTTATTCCTTCACGTATTTAATTAGAAAAATTGGTACCCGCCAGCGAGATTCGAACACCGGTGCATCGCTCGATACGAATGCACCGGACGTCTTATCCTTTAGGTCACGACGACTTATGAAGGGTTGTATTATCTTCACAGAACGTGTAGGGGGTTCAACCTGAGAAACTTTGCTTACATCTGCTCTAGCAAGAGCAGTGAGTGCTTCGCTGAATCCACCACCGAATCCGAATCGCGACCCAATGAGAAATTCCGACTAGAAACTCAGTGGGCTGAATTCTACCACTTCAAATAGGTAAGGTGAATTTGTGTTTGTTGTAAGTATTCGAGGGACTAAGAGATACGGTGAAGAATGGGCAGCAGCGTTCTTCGAATATTATACCAGCGTACCATGATATACTTCGTAGTATGGTCTATTATAAGCCCGGACGGGCTCACACCACTACCCTGGCTATTTCTATTTCTATTTAAAAATAAATTGTTAGTTATTTTTTATTTACAGTTTGCTTCTTTTGTGAAAGGTGTTTTTTGGATTTTTTTATAAACTACCTGGTTTAAATCTATCATTCTTGAGCGACGACAAACAATTTTTTTTATTGTACCTAGTCAGGTCATAAATTCTGTCACATGTTTAATGTAAAATAATTGAAACAAGTTTATTCATTATGTAACCATTTATATACCAAAATGAACTTAACAAAACATAGATTCTTATGACATTAAAGTTTATTCAAAATGACCTCCGTGATTTTGAATACAGGCCTTCAATCTGCGCGGCCAGTCGTCTATCGCAGCACGAACGAGGTCCATGTCAATATCGGCGACTGCCTTAATCAAGGATGTCTTGAGTGACTCCAAATTGGGATGAGGCTTTGAGCACGCCTTTTCCTCCAAGTGTTGCCATTTCTTGTAATCTAACGGATTCAAATCTGGACTGGAGGAGGGCCAGTCTTCGTGCCGGATGAAGTCGATTTCACGCGCCGCCAGCCAGTCTTATGTGCTCTTCGCTCTATGAGCTGGCGCCGAATCTTGTTGGAATACCTAGTGCCTGTTATTGAACATGGTATGAGAAACAGGTTCCACAAGGTTCGTCAGGACTGTATTTTGATACACAACTGCATTCGTTTTTACACCTTTTTCACAAAAATGTACCTCTGTTAAGCCCCAATCAGAAACTCCCAACCATACCATGAGCGAAGATAGAAAATGACCTCGTTGGACACGCGGAATACGGTTGCTCGCTTCTTCACTACTGTGTGCGTACACCTTATCATTTTGTTTGTTGTAGCTCTCTTCTACGGTAAAAATTTTTTCATCCCAAAAAAGAATTTCCCGATATTTTTTTCCCGCGTACCGCTTCAACAAAGCGCGGCATCTCTTCAGTCTCAGGTCCATAAGACGAGCATTCAAACGATGTCCTGTTTTTCTTCGATATGCCCGAAGCCCTAAGTATTCATTTAACACCCTTTTCACCGTGGTTCTGCTTAACCCCATCTGAAGGGCCAACAGTTTCTGCTTACGTTTGGGATTTCTTTGAATTCGCGCCTTCACAGCTTTTATTACTGCTGGAGTCCTAACATACCGAGGGCGACCACTTCTTGACCTGTCATCTACACTAGAGTCTTCATTGTATTGTTTGATGGTACGATAAACGAATCTTTTGGTTTCATTCAAATTTTTCAGTATGTTAAAAATTTGAATTGGCGCGTAACCGCAACGATGCAACGCAATAACTGCAACACGGTCTTCTTTAAGCGTCCACTCCATATTTAAAAATGAGTAAAATTCTATAAAGTATACATTTTTATTTTCATGAACAATTCGAAATTCGAATTCTATAAACTTTTTTGTGGCCACCATTCTAAAAGAAAAGTTTTTACTGTGTGACAATACTTATGACCTGACTAGGTATTATAAACGGATAGCAGTTTCATTAAGCTTTTGCTGATAATGAAATTTAATAAATTGAATGATGATTGAATAATGAGATTTAATAAATTGAATCTGAAAATACAATGGTGAAGCAATCAACGAAATACGTTCGGTACAGTGGAGAGCAAGAGATCCTAATCAGGCTGTTGTTAGAGCACGTGGAAAACGTGACATGTCCCGAGAGCCTATTGTGGAACCACCGCCTTTGCGCGTGTGTGTATACCGAGATAGCTCTCCGCGTCAATGCCATCACGAGTATTCACGAGTGACACGACGAACGATGTGTATTTTAATTCATTTGGATCGTTCAGTTGGCTTGAATTAACTGAGAACTTCGATAAGAACAATTATCAATGTTTCAATGCAATAGGCAGCGGCTTGGCTCTGCCCCTGGCATTGCTGAAGTCCATGGGCGACGGTAACCACTCACCATCAGGTGGGCCGTATGCTCGTCTGCCTACAAGGGCAATAAAAGAAAATACGACTTCTATCTTATTTATCACTGTGTATGCTGATATTTACGTTTTAGCTGTCCATTGTTTCCAAACGATCGCTTCGTGCCAGGTTGGCCTTAAGCTCTTCCGTTTATGTACAATAAAAGTAATAGTAAATATAAGATAAATGTCAAAGTACGATTGATATATTTAAATAATCATTATTTTTATTTTTATTTAAATAGCAGCTTCGGATAATTTCAAAGATAATAATAATACCTCTTAAATATCTGCAATTAGTTTATATAGTTTCGGATACTACGCGATCTCGAGGAACATTTCCAAGCTCGATCTACATAGAAGCACTTTATGCTCAATATCGCGCCTCTATTCAGCTTTAAAGTGGCGGTGCAGTGCAACTGCACAGTAAGTGCTCCACACCGCTACTTATATGAAGAACCACTCAACAAGATGCTCCGTATAATATATTGTACATTCTTATATACCTACGCTTAACCATTATAGAAACTGTAACAAAATCTCCATCAATTCATTATAACCTTTTTCTACCGAATAGTAGTTTATTTGGCATTATAGAAAGCAGAAAATCTTTTTTTAATATTAAATACACTATTATAAAACATTGTCCTATGAATCTTGAATTCGCTCGATGATACAAATGAACCCAAGAACCATATTCCCACCTAACTTCAGTTACCATTCGGTGTGACTTGACCTTTTCTTTTTAATCAGTCTTTGATTGTTTTTCTTTTGTAGCAAACGCTGAAACATAATTCAAAAATTCAAAATCCATTAAACCTAGTACGCCGACAAACACGTATTACAAATTAGTAGATAGTCACTTATACAATTCCAATGTTCCTATTTCGCACACAAATCTGTGTGGTGGGATAAGCTGATTAATAAGTTAAAAGGATAGCCCGGTGGAAACGACGCGAACTTGGTCAAATTGAAACAATCTCATTACGCACTAGACGCCAAGAATTCTGCTTTGAAATACGAGAAATTCATTGCAAACCTTTATCAACATAATTGCCATTTTGTTAGTATTCCCGCCACGATGTTTTTTTTAAATAAACTATTTATGTATGCGAGCATCGAAAATGTTGTTTCTATGCAAGTGTGTCAGGAAGAAATGTGAACAATTTTACTGTAATTATTAATTTGAAAGAGCCAATTGAATACGCAACATTACAATTTCGTTGGTGGGTGGCCATTTCGAATCAAATTTCTGTATACTGTGAATAATATACATTACCTGAAAAGGTAGTCGTAAATTTAAATCGATCATCACATAGATATAATCGCTAAGCAACTTAGAAAACCTAATAAAGAACATTTATATTTTATGATAAAATATTATAAAGAGAATTTGCTAGACCCGTTTACCGCAGCAGTAAAAACGTTAAAACCGTCACGTTGAAATATATATGAGAATCTTCTCGGGTTAGGTTTAATGAAGATTTATTTAAACTATGCTACTGTTAAACATAAAGTATTGCCTCGCAGCTGCAAAGATGCAACTTTTTGCTGCTATATTATGCCCACGAATATACCGTACATTCAAGACTTCAATTTTCCAGAACTAAATAACTGATGTTGCGAAGATTTCAGACCAATAACTCGATGATAGTTATTATACTCGTAGTTGTGTAAAATTTTATGTACCTAATCGAATTTATGTTTAATTATGACAGTTAGCTTTAAAGAAGCTTATTGAGAATATTTTTTTAAAATTGAAAACAAATGAGTTTTTATCGCCTATATTTTAGTTATATTTAATTGAAAAATGAAATAACAGTTAATATGTTACTGAAACCTGTTTGATGGAAAACTATTTTTTAAGTTTTGCAGTAACATATTTTGTTTATAAATTTGCATCGCTTCTATATTGTTAGTACTTATACGCGATGTTTTGCGATTTAAAAACGCAAATTATCAACTATAATATTTCTTGAATAAAAGTCATTATGAAACAGATTTCTTTGTAAACATACCAAAAGTTGCTAGTGTTCCAGTTTAACTTAGCTATATACACTCTAGACCAATATTCGGTTAGTAGATCTCAAATGATATGCATTTCGAACCGATCCACTACATTCACCAGTCATCATTTTCCAGTATTACTGCGTACTTCCAACTTGCACATGCCGCTATAAATACTAACGGCATATTGCAGGCTTGGCTACTATTCTTCATGTTTCTAGAAAAAGTAATGATGTGTTCCAATTGAAGACTTAAAAAGCTATTGTCACAAAATTAAGACCTCCTTAATCTTAACATAGTATGTATCGAGTGACAGTGACAATTAAATTGTCTGGGTGGGTTATGGTGTCTGTGTATTTCTGTGTAATTACGGTATCAGCTTAATAATAGCAAGGGTTTATAGACTCAACTTAGTGAATGAAATAAGAAAAACAATTTTTTAACAAATAATTTTACAATCAACATGGATTTCCAACACCACCACTTATTGTTTCGTGATTCCTGTGTTCGTTGTATTAGTCATTAGGGCTTATTAGCTCGAGCGATTCATAGAACTTACTTTTTATCGACACAGTTCCATAATTTAGAAGCAAAATGGGTCTGATATGCAGACAAACATAACAGAGCGAATAGGACTAAGCTATTGAGGTACCATTTAACGTTTACGGAACCCCAAAAGTACAAAAAATCTGGTGTAGATCGTCACAGGAGCTATCAATTTTACTTGGACAGGATGTTATCTATAAGTCAATGGTGAACTAGGGCGTGAGACTAAAACAACAAACAAACATATTTTCTTCGTTCCGCTTTATTGCACAAAACATTTGTATCGCATTAAATTCTAGAGTTTTCACTCAAACAGTACGTGGTTGCTTTTAAATTCAATATTTCATAATAACACAATTTGTGAGCAAAACATTGTAACGATTATGCTTATAAAACAGAGGAATTGTTTACTTATAATTAAGCATAATTTAATGTGCGTGTTATTTCCATAGATAGATGCTTAACCCTCTCCGACACTAATTCTACCGCTGTGGTTATTGTAAAACGCAAGGGTGTAATTTGGCAACGCGTTGCGATGCTATCACATCGTATTTCCCTGCAGATACTGGGTTATTTAATGCCACTGTTTGGCTCGTATCGTCTCTAAAAAGGACAATGGTATCGTTTTTTCGTTAGTTAAACTGTGTGCCACGTAATAGCCGAGATGGTTGATAAATATCATTATTGGTGACGTCCAGTATAGGTAAACGCTTACCGATGATTTTTCTTTGTACTTCTTATGTTTAGCTATAGACTGACGTATTTAGTATGACAAATAATAGTTATATAATTATAATTTAATGATATAACCTACAAAATAGGTAAATTTATTCAATCGCTGATAATTGAACGTAAATTAAACAATAACTCGAAACAATGTCAACTGGGTATACTCGAGGCCTAATCAAAACTTACCTAAAGTAAATATTAAGGCCCTCCATTTCAGAATACGTTAACATGAAACTTTTAACAAGAAATCTCAGAGTTATTTTAAATATTTGAGTATTTTCGAATAAACTCGTTCACCTGGCGCCTGTTTAAAATTCTGAGGTGTCGTGGGGGCAGACAAGAGCAAACTTGCCAAAGCTGACGAAGTTTAGCGCCCGTCCTGAGAACATCAGGCTAACGTTTGACACCTTGGCTGACTTACCTACGACAACAATCACCACAGGAACTTAGCGCAAGTTGGAACGCTTCAACATTTATTCAATTCGTTTATTAAAAATTAACTATTTAGAGTCAGAAAATGACATTTTGCGTTCAATCGATCGTTGGCGTTACTATAATGAGACTATGAAACTAAAACGAATAGAGGAAAATTATATTTAAACTTTATCTTATTTTTATTTATTTTATTTTATTTTTTAATTTATCATTTTATCTTATTTTAAATGTCCACGGAACTTACTTTAAGACTTTAATCTTGAAACTTACACGAACATAAGGGCTTAATAGCAACACAAAGATCCGTTTGTTTCGTAACTGTCCGCAAGTGAACATCTTGGTCAGTTATCAAACGACCCCAAACGGGGTAACAAGTTCAACAAGCCGAAGTAATATAATTAGTAAAGGCGTACTCTCCGGATTCATATCTCGGTTTGCTAGCGCAGTCTACTTTTGCCATTACAGATTTCAGCTTTTCCTTTGACCTTGACTGAATCCGTCGTACCTATATAACATAGAGTAAAAAATTTAAATAACATTTCAAAGAGTCCCGCAACTAACAGATCAGAATCCAAGTTAAAGTATTCAATCACAAATTGTAAAATATATCTATATATCTTCTATATATCGACGCTTGAAAGGAAAACGTGACTAAGCGACAATAACTGCTTTGTACATAAATGATAGGCAATAACCATATTCGATGCGCAAAAAAAATATATTTCTAGGTCTATTAAAATAATTTCAATCCTACAACTACTAGCTAGATTCTGCTACTGCTAGATTCGTTAAAATAAATTTTGTTTTCAGGTATTTCAACTTTAAATTAGTCTACTGTAAAATTCACGCATTGTCGCTTAGTCACGTTTGCCTTTCAAGCGTCGATATGTATATAAAAATGAATTGCTGTTCGTTAGTCTCGCTAAAACTCGAGAACGGCTGGACCGATTTGGCTAATTTTGGTCTTGAATTGTTTGTGGAAGTCCAGAGAAGGCTTCAAAGGTAGATAAATATGATTAAAATATATTAATATGTATATATTTTAATCATATTTATCTACCTTTGATTAATATATTAAAAAATAACAATTTTGTTTTTCCTTTGATGTGTCCCGCGTCGGACGGATTCCTTTTGTTTGTTATAAGTTTATTTTATACAAAAGTTTAGGTCTTTTATTTATCGATTGAGGCACTACGAAGTCTGCCGGATCAGCTAGTAATATATAAAAACTAATTTATGTATAAAGGCAGCGATTTGGTTGTATCCCTTGCCTGACTTCCGTTAGCGAATGTAACCACTCACCATCCAGTAGGTGGCGACCCAAACCCTCGTTTGTCTACAAAGGCAATAAAAAATGTATAACTATAACATCGTAATTTGGATTAATAAGATGGGAGCGATAGCTTTTATGACAATGTAATAAAGATCTCCATTACTCCAGGTCTCATTATTTTTATGGTTGATAGCCACTGCGCTGTGACCTTGACGGCCTATCTATGCTAATGAAGTTAAATCATATTTGGACTACTATAGGGGTGTACGAATTTGAGCTACAGCGGGAACGGTAAGAAGTAATTGTAAATATTTCGACAGTCATACAACAGAATCAATCATTGGTGTTGTTACGTTCCTCTCCGAATACCAGTTAAATTCCGACAACAAAAGAAACGTATCTGATTTATTAACCCAATTACGAAAGATGGGCGGTCACGGCTATTGTCTGATCAAAACACAATTCACCGAATCATAAATAACAGGAACAATAGTCAATAAAATTAGATGGCGATGGGTTGCGAATTGGCAAAGAAAATAAATAACATTTTTCGAAGAGGATATGAGCTTCCACTTCGCAAGGATAAGCCGATAATATTTACGTGCGTCTTAAAAATTTAGGATACTCCCACATTCCTTTTCCTTTTTAGGACCGCCATAAATCTGTAACAATTTAACGTTAAAATTTGGCAGATTATAGTTCTATTTGTATTTTACCGATGATTTATTGCGTATTTAAAACTATTAGTTCACCCTTAGTCGAGATTTGAACATAATCATTCACGCGTCAAGATTTTAATTGCTTTCATTTATTTCATTTTCTCTTTTGTTTGGATATTAAATTATTTTGTATTAAGTGGTTTAAAAATCGGACTGCTTTCAATATTGCTACTTAAAGCACGGTAGTACGTGACGTAATGTTTCGTTGAACAGTGTTGGCTTTTTTGAGTCGGTATTTAGATAATATAATATAGTAGTGAGATGGTAGTATGTATAATATAATCACTACATATTATAAAACAAAGTCGCTTTCTCTGTCCCTAAATTCCCTTTTATGCTTAAATCTTTAAAACTACGCAACGGATTTTGATGCGGGTTTTTATAATAGATAGAGTGATTGAAGAGGAAGGTTTATATGTATAATAACATCCATTAAATAGTAGAAAAATCAATAATAAATTAGTTTCCAAAGCGAAGCGAGGGCGGGTCGCTAGTCTATCTATACTTATATATATAAAAATGAATTGCTGTTCGTAGGTCTCGCTAAAACTCGAGAACGGTTGGACCGATTTGGCTAATTTTGGTCTTGAATTATTTGTGGAAGTCCAGAGAAGGTTAAAAAGGTAAATAAATATAAAAATGCTCGGAATTAAATAAAAATAACAATTTGTTTTTCTTTTGATGTGTCCCCCGTCGTACGGATTCATTTTGTTTGTTTCAAGTTTATTTTATACAAAAGTTTAGGTCTTTTATATAACGATTGAGGCACTACGAAGTCTGCCGTAAAGAATAGGGGTGAATTTAAAATACATCTTTTTTTTTTAAATGAACACTTAGTGTGACGGAACTGACGGAAGGGAGATGAAAGCGCAACCGACTGTTGAATAATTTAGCATCTCCATGAGCACGAAACGTACAATCGGCCTCCAGCGGCCGCACTTAAAAACAAACTCGACCAGATATCTCATTCTTCAGATAAATTACTCATTTCTCGTTTGGCGAAACATTGTAATTTATGTGCCAGTAAATAAAACAAGTTAATTCACTTAGAATTCGTTTTTTTTTTCCTCTACCGCTTTAGTAGCACTTGCGACTTTAGCTATACGGTTTCTACATTACATTGGCGTAGGTATTAAATTCTTCCGTAATATTTTGTTTAATTTTTCTTTAATTCATAAAATATATATATGTGCACCTAATTAAGAGTACATACCTAGAATTTATTGCACATATAACTACTACAATAGCAGTGTGTAATATTTATCGCTGGTGTCATCCGGCCGAAGTGCATCTGTAACAGTAGAGCCCTGCCTACGACAAAGCGAGAGCTACTTTCAACTATAATACCGTCAGTTGTTTGTTAGAAAGAAGACGAAGAAGACACAGTGATACAGAAATACAGGAATACAGAATATACAGGTTGGAATTTTGTTCTATTTAGAACAAAATTTATTTGAAATAAAATTTAGTTGGGTTTCCATATTATTTGAGCGAACAAACATTTATTCTATTCCAAGTTACTTTAATTTAACACAAAAACTGATTTCAAAATTCGTTAAATCAACTACCAAATTATATCCTCTTTCAAAAGTTTACCTGTATACTTTGCGGTAAATGTCGAAGCTTGTCGTTTCAGTTCGAGATATGAAACGAGTACTCCACAAAGTACTCGCAAAGAGTACTAGTGTCATATATCATTACGGTACATAAAGTTGAAAGTGAGTTGAAACCACTCGGTGACAGTCACGTCAAGATCTTTTATCTAAATAGCAAAGATCAGAACGTGTTTTTATTTGATTCTTTCTGAAACTGGCACACGGGCGGGTATATTAGGATTTTTGGTATATACATTAGTTACGAGCGTGGATTATGATAAATAGGTATTGTAGCTAAGTTCTAAATGATATCTTCAGCTATAATAATAATAAAGTATAATATATTGTGCCGCCGGTGCTTACCAGCACTGGAGTCATACCAAAGTACCTTCACCAGTCTATCAAGCTATTAGATTTATCCAAAAACATATTTTTTAACATGCAAAAAGCCACAATTTTAAATACGTGCCGGATTGTACGGAAATTTTTGCAGGACAAAACATCAGACGAAATTTAAACTACTTGGCTTAGGCCCGTAGTTTTCAGTATTTACCGAAATTCAAAAAATTCGAGAACAAAAATTTGAACTAATAGCATTATGAAACTAATAGTAATTATTTCTCTTAGTGAAAAACAATGAAATTAGCTCTTTGCTCTGGTGATTACTAATTAATTATTAATTACGTATTTACTAATTAATAATTATAATTTATATCTACTGAAGCTACTTCGCTACAACAGGTACATAGTTACTTTGATGCTTTCTACAATATTCTAAGGACTATGTAGGAAAGATAAAAGCACTTGGGTCCATTAGACGTTAAGTAACATCCGGGTAACTCATTTTAAAATTTATTGTGTTGCTGGTTTATATATCAGCTTCTCGCCGTAGACGAAATTAAAAAAAAAAAAACAAGAATAACTCCAATGCGCAAACATTTTAAAGTTGCCTTAAAATAGTTTTTAATTTAAATATTTATTAAGAAGACGTGAATCTGTGTCTATTAAATGTATCTGCAATTGTAATGTATGTTTTTTTATCAATTATAGCACATAACAAACAGCATATTAAAAGCAAGATTTTCTTTTTCAATTAGCTTCAAATATTTGAATCAGATTTGTATACAAATTCAAACATTTACGCCGATAAATACTCGAAATACAATGTTCGTTTGAAAGAAGGCGCTGAATGTTTAATTAACAATCTTCTCTCTTATCTTAATTATCTGCTGACTCACGGAACAACCTGAAACAATGGTTTCTAGGATCGAATCGACATTAATATAATATTTATATTATGTATTTATGTAGGCTAACTTCTGGGACAAAAGAATGAATCGCAACTATAGTTAGGAGTAGGAGTATGAATTATTCATTGCCTTACAAGCGAAACGGCCCGGGCTATCGTCGAGCTCCAATATGCTGTGTCAGTTTTGTATTGAAGATCAATCTTACCTTCTTTGAAGAATCCCGAATTTATTAGGATGAATTAAATAGAAAAATCTGGATCTTATTCAAAATAGATCATTTCAGTGAGATAATAATAAGTTAAATGGACCTTGAGACTAATTATGTTTGTGGTAACGTTAATTACTTGTAGTGTTCTACAATAGGTAACGTCTTGACTATGTATCTATAGTTTCCGGTCCTCGTGGATTGCGGTAACTAATTATCATCAAGTATAGGTACTCCCATAGCTTGATTCCGGCGTAAATATAATATATTTCTAGTATTTCAACAAAACAAATTAAGCGCCATAACGATAATGAACCTATTGGTGAAATTTGAAAGCATCTTCAATTACAGTGTAACCCAATCACTTGCTGCGGTGTTTATTAAATTTTACCTCACGGTCCTGGCTTCCTACGGCGCGGTGCCTTGTTGATGTATTTACGGCTACCATTTTAATTAAATGCTTTTATTGGAGTTCAGGATTAAAGGGGTTGGTAATTAAAACCATTCAGGATTAACGACCTTTGTCTTCTACAATTATGATTTACAGTATCTAACAATTAAACTAAAACAAATTTACACGGAAATCTAAGCGCCGATAAATACTTAAAACATTCGTTTATTTTAGGGTATCTGATATGATGTATTTTGAGTTCGGATTTAGCTACCCCGATCCTGGCCGTTTATGCCGCCTTCAGGGTGTGCAGATTAGTTGCCCCATTATCTCAAAACTATTGCAACTGCGCTCTGATTCCTCATGATAATTTAGAAATATCAGAATAGTAATACAACATTTCATCTTCAAAATAAGCTTAAGCTATTTCTACGATTAATAGCGGTTCCTTCAATCGCCTAAGTATTGTGATTTTAGGACACGTTATAAAGCCATACGGGTAGGTATCACGATCCTGCCTATTTCCACAATAAGGCTTTCATGCTTTCTGGTTTTATGGTGGGGAAAGACATTATGAAAAACATTTGAGGCTTATAGCTCATGTCTCAGATGGACGGATATATTCATGTTGTATAGCAACATATAGCAACATAGTTTGATAACAACTTTACACCAGTAAGGTCGTGAGTTCGTACTGAGCAATAAAAAAACTATTTTAAAAAGCAGCGGTACAAAGTAGTGAGAATATCGTGCATAACGAAGAAACTTCCACACATAAATATATATGCAAATTTTAATGAATGCATTAACTTTAAAAACAATGGATTAAGTAGTATAAAATTTAGAAAGTTTTGTTTACTATAAAACGGCAGCCATCAGCATACTTTCCAAAAGATAAATCACCGTACGCTTCCAGAGATCTTTTTTGCGTCATACCATCTAGCTTTTGGTACGAAACGTCTTGTTTCAAATGAGGTTCGCGGATAAGAGCGGTACACAGCGAACTATGAGCGACAGTAACTATTCGCCAACAGGTGGGCCGTATACTTGTCTACTTTCTTCTCAACCTGTGTCCACCCAATAGATTGACAAGAGAAATGGACTTATACATTTTTAAGAGGAAATGTCAATTACTCGAACACTTTAAAATTAAACGTCTTAGCTGTAGCCTGTAACGGCTGTCACAAGCATTGGTACTAGAACAGATTGAAAATACGGTATTATTTCTGCTGCGAAAAAAAGACACATTCCCGTTTAAAGAATAAGAAACCAGTTGTCTCAATTCAATAGGGATTTCAACTTCAGGTCGACGATGGCGGTTATTGGATTATACCGCCCATCACACTGCGAATAGTAATTTCTTTACTTTAACATTCAAAATGACATAAATTGTAATAAATCAGTCTGTCTACATTTTTAATACAATACTCTATCTAAACAATTACAGAAATATTAAGACCAAACAGTGTTCTATACATATAATATATCTATCAAATGTTTTTTAATTTCTACAATAATTACAACCTATACTCATAAAAGCGCAATGTAAAATTACGTAGCTTTATTTAAAATTCGAACTGTTCAATAAAATTAATTTAACATCCCAACTTCACGGATCGTATTTAATATTCCGGAATTATTAAAATAATTGAATGATTATTTCTAAGCCGCTACCCTAGATTGAATGACTGAGGGGTAGGGAGTGCGCCCCAATATCAATATTTAAACGAGACACAAACGCCGCTCCAAGAATGTTTGTCTTGTGCACCAACGACTCATAATAGCTAAGGGGCTGTTTACGTTTTACTGTAAACAATCCGAAATAACCTTGTTAACGTTTTCACGCATCGCATCTCGTATGAATGTAGGTTAGGTTTTACAGCATCATAACTTCGCGTCGGCGACCATTTGACTATGCGAAATAGAAACCAAAATTAGACCGCCACGCAATTAAATACTTGTAAATTGACTTACGTGTAGCTTTTGAAGAGCTAGTGGAATGAGTTAACATTGTATTTGTAACTTTTGAAGTACTTTAAGTTACTTTTAAAATATTAATTTGCTTTTGTTTTTATTATGTTTTTTATTTGTTTTTATTATTTTGTATTATTGTACAGACATTTGGTGTTAAGCGGTTACCAGAACTCATAGAACGTGAATATTCTACTCTATTCTATCATTTTCTAAAATACAAGGAACACCATAATATAATATGAGGATAATCCGTATTATAATTTAAGTTCTATATCCGAAGTTTCTTCTTGACCCTTTACAAAAATTATACAAGCATTCTATGGACAAATAACAGCGAAAAACGGCCTTTCTGTTTTCTTTTTCTGTTCTTCTGTTCTTTGTATTTTCTGTTCATACAAATTTTAATAAGCAATCCTTAAATTTAAAACAACATTAATTAACTGTCAAGTTGGAATGTGCGACATGAAAAAAACTCACATTTAATTTCTATTGTTTATTAATCTTTGGCTATTCGGTTTTATAATATAACATATGAAACTACTGTCACGTAAAAAACGTTAATCTATACATAATTCTCAGAAAAATTTATACACATCAAGTTACAACCATAAGTTCCAGACAAAGTAATGAAATCTTGTAAGTGCTTGAATTTTTCAATTAAACTTCTAAACATGGCCAGTTTCTTAGCAACACGTTAAATTAGATACACTATGTATGCATATAATACCTCACATTATATATTAATAAATAGTATTTACAAGTGATACCACTATGTTCGGTCACTGCATTTTAAATTTCATTTGAAAAACAAAATTCGTTAACCAAGAGGAATAATGAATGTCACACCATGTATTTAAATTTCACTCTACTATAAAAATACTTTACATTGTTATTTACATTTAGAAACTGCGTTGTTTTTCAAGATACAAATAAAATACGAAATATATATACCGTACGAAAGGCTGATGAACTTTTGGCACTTATAAGTAAAGAGTTAATTATTATTCACAGCTATAAAGGATAATTAGGGAAGACATGACTTTTTAGTAAAGTTTTTACACATTCACGTTGCATATTGCGTTATTCTACAATATCACTCGTTTGTATTTGTGAAATCATTAATTGATGCATACAATACATATATGGTAGATCCATTTTCCGTGTTAACTGTTACTAACACGCTAATTACTGAACTTATTACATCGTTCATTTTTGAAGCATTTTTGTACACCAAAGCGTCGTATTTCAACTTATGTACATAATATGCACACCAACTAAATCTATCGTAACAACTCTACCAAGATTTTACACAAAAATAAATCCCTATATGATTGAACAAATATGTTTTTAATATTTACAAAGTACTCAGCTGAACATTTTTTTCTCGGCTGACCTTTCTATTTGTACTCGTACTTATTTGTTAGAAAAATATTTACCACGTCTATCACAAACGTAGCTATATAACTCGCAGTCGCCCGTTTCGAACTGGAACAAAAATATCTTCACTATTTATTGGTATAATTATGATACAATCTAAATTTATGCAGGCGACCAATGATATGTAATGAATTTAAAAGTTCACCAAGAATTTAATATCAATACTAAAATCGAAAGTAACATTTCCACGCAAAGTGACAGTATTATGAAAGAACACTACGTTAAACTTTTTTTTATTCGGAAGAACCATCTCAACTATATTTTTATTTTAATTTTATTCCTTTGTATGGGCAGACGAATTAATAGCTCACCTGGAATTTAAGTGATTACGGGTGTCCATTGGCATCATAATGTGAATTTGGCTATCTACGAAGTTTCTACTTTATTGTACAAGTATACTGAGACCTTAGAAGTTATATCTCAATGTAGGTGGCGCATTTACGTCGTAAATGTCTATGGGCTCCAGTAACCACTTAACACCAGGTAGGCTGTGAGCTCGTCAACCCATCTCTTCTTCTTTTTCTCCACCTTATCCCACTAGGTGGGGTCGGCACAGCTAATTTTTCTCTTCCATTCTCTTCTATCAGCCGTCATCTCAACACTCACTCCTCTCTCTCTCATATCGTCATTCACACACTCCATCCATGTCTTCTTCGGTCGACCTCTTCCCCCTCTACCTTGCACTACCATTTCCATACATCTCCTAGTCACATGCATCTTCTCTCTACGCATCACATGTCCATACCACGCTAACCGTCCGCTCCTTAATTTGTTGTTTATCGGGGCCACTTTCACACTTCCTCTGATATACTCATTCTTTATCTTATCCATTCTTGTTACTCCACACATCCATCTCAACATTCGCATCTCTGCCGCATGCACTCCTCTTTCATGCTTAACTTTCGTCGCCCAACACTCAGATCCATACAGCACGACAGGTCTAATGATCGTTTTGTAAATTTTTCCCTTGAGCTGAAGGGGCATTCTACGATCGCATGCTGTTGCAGAGACCTGTCGCCGTTTCATCCAACCAGCGTTTATTCGATTTGTGACGTCCCGGTTTATGTTGCCGTCGTTCTGGAGTATAGAGCCGAGGTACTTGAAGTCGGAGCAGACTGGCAGGGATACACCATCTAAGGCGATTGGCGTGAAGTCTGAAGAACCACCAAAATCACAAAACATGTGCTCGGTTTTTGTTCGACTGATCTTCAAACCCACGTTTTCCAACCTTTCTTTCCATTTTGCCAGTCTCCTCTGTATCTCAGGCCCTTCCTCTCCAACGAGAACAATGTCGTATGCCTCTTCCTGTATGTCCGATGTTAGAGCATCCATTATTAGGATGAACAGGTAAGGGCTTAAAGCTGATCCCTGGTGCAAGCCTACCGCCACACTGAACTCGTCAGTATCGCCAGCTGCGGAGCGTACGTACGTACTAGCTCTACCGTACATAGCTCGAACAAGGCGTTGGTATTTCCCTGGCACTCCTTTCACTTTCATGCTCCACCACAAAGCCTCACGGGGAACCCTATCATACGCTTTTTCTAAATCAACAAACACCATGTGCACATTTTTACTTGCACGGCGATATTTTTCGCACAATTGGCGCAGGGAAAAAATATTGTCCGTTGTACTGCGTCCCGGCATGAACCCGAATTGGTTCTGTGATACCTCACTCTCATCTCTCATTCTTCTCGCTATCACTTTCTCCCAAGCTTTCATACTATGTGACATGAGCTTTATTCCTCTATAATTGTCGCATACCTGTATGTCACCTTTGCTCTTAAATACAGGCACGAGTGAACTTTTGCACCACTCGTCAGGCATGGCCTCTTCTTGAAACAATTTATTGAAGAATAAAGTCAGCCACGTGCATCCATCCACTTTCAGAAACTTCCACACTTCTATTGGGATACCACCTGGTCCAGTAGATTTTCCATTCTTCATATCTTGTACAGCCTTTCGTACTTCTTGCATACTTATTTCCCTTACTACACCAGTATTTATCGGAACATTTTGCAGTTCACCACTCCAGTCATTCTCTTCATTCATCAACCTTTCAAAATACCTCTTCCATCTATCTCTTATTTCCTCATCATTTGTTAACACTCTTCCAGCACTATCTTTCACGCACTTAATGTGGTTAAACCCATCGTCAACCCATCTAAGCACTAAAAAAAAAAAAACTTGGGGGTTGCTGCTTTCCGCGTCCGTAGGCTTAACCTGCGATTCCCTACAGGTGACCCCTGGGTGGTGCTAAACGGGAGCCAAGAACAAAACCTACTGGTGGTAGGACCTCTTGTGAATCCGTGCGGGTGGATACCATCGCCCTGCTTATTTCTGCCGTGAAGCAGTAATGCGTTTCGGTTTGAAGGGTGGGGCAGTCGTTTTAACTATACTTGAGACCTTAGAACTATATCTCAAGGTGGGTGGCGCATTTACGTTGTGGATGTCTATGGGCTCCAGTAACCACTTAACACCAGGTGGGCTGTGAGCTCGTCCACCCGTCTAAGCAATAAAAAAAAACAACTACTGCCCCACCCTTCAAACTGGAAGGTATGACTGCTTGGTAGCACAAATCGATATTTTCTCTTATATCGCCTATTTTACATCTCTAATGTAAGCGAGACAAGACAGATGGGCTTTATCAGCTCACGCTGGCTCGTTGCATTGCCTACCACCTACCAGTATCAATAATAAAATGATTACTTAATATCATAAGGTTACAACAGGCTTATACTTACATTAATGCTACGTCAGAAGAGAATCGTATTCGAAAGGTGTCGGGTCGACTGCTCGTAAATGTCACCACAGCACTCTGCCGGAAATGTTTGATACTTCTATTTGGTCGTCGTTTTGTGGGCTGACGACTGGAACTCGCCGTCTTTGCCCAAATCGAAAACTCGCCCATATAATTACAGCTATTATTATCAAGGTCAATACTGCGGACATGCCAATATATTGAGCGTATTGATGGTGATTGAGTTGGTATGGTGAGTATTCCGTCTTCAGGTTTTGACTTGATGTATTTTCGTTTAAAACCCTATCTCCAATTTTAGAACCAACCATTTTAGAAATTCCATTTTTCTTGGCTGTATTTATTTGAGAATTATTAACAAAAATCTTCTTAGATACATTAATTGCAGTATTTAAACTTTTACTCAATCCACCTTTTTTTGATATCTCCATGGAATCATCTTTTTTCCTGAAGATACTTTTCGATTTATATGATTCGTGTTTCGAATATTGGATCAGCTGTAAGTTTTCATCTTGAGACTTATTAAAAATATTTTCGGAGCTAGTTAAATATTTAGTAGTTTCAATTGTATTTGGAATATTATTTATCTGATTGTCAAAGACTTGTTTGCCATTCTCTTTATGTCGATGGTTTCCACGTTTATTAGTTCTTTCAGTTTTATTGTTTAAATATCCATAATATCTTAATAGCTTGTTAATCATTTCAGTGCTATATAAATTAACTGGCGGTAAGCTATCGCTGATTGTGAATGTTTCAGGGAATGTGCAGTTGAACTTTGTTACTTCAGTTTTCGCTTCCGTACTTGAGTAGTAGCATGTCTCTTCTGCAGCCAAAGTATTATTCCAATTCATCCAATCTTTGAGCCATAATTCAGTATTGCAATTTATTTTATTACCGTGCAATCTTAAAGTTTTCAATTGGCTTAAATAAAACAATAAATCCTTTCTGATTTCTGGCAAATCATTCATTCTTAAGTCTAAATATTGTAAATGTGAAAATGCAGCTAAGGCGGCTGAATCTGCCAGGAAAAGTTTAGCTAATCCTGGACTAGACTGTAAATGAAGCATCTGTACATTTTCTGGGGAAGAAATCGGAAAAGTGCCATCTTGTACCGGTAAAGATAGATTTAAATAGCATAGTCTTAAATCCCTTAGAGATAGGGGGCCGTCAAATGAACTCGACGATAATGTTTGTATTGGGTTATTAGAAATGTCCAAGATTTCGAGAGACAACAGATCATCAAAAACATGATCTTCAATAAACTTTATGTTATTATTTTGTAACAGAACTATGCGCAAGTTTGGTAACCCTTTGAAATCAGGAATGGAAAGATTCTTTACCAAGTTATTGTTCAAAGAAAAATATTTCAGTTCATCCGGCAATGATCTTGGTATGGCCGTTAATAAGTTTTTATTTAAATTCAAAAATAAAAGCATTTCCAAACGACCAAGTGAATCATCTTCGATTAACATTATTTTATTATCCGAAAAATCAAGCGATTGTAGTAACGGGTAGCTATCAAGATCTCCACATCTCACTGCGGATATTCTATTTCCGACTAGCGACAGGAAACGAACAGAGTGTGTAAACGCTTCTGGAACCTGGTACAGGCCGATCCTTGACGCATCTATTTGCTGCAATCTACGGCCAGTGCCAACCAATAGTTGTGTGTCTAGTTGCGTAATGCCTAAATGCGGATTATCTGTCAGCAAAAGTCGTGCTAAGTTTGGCAGAAGCTGTAGAGCTCCTGGCGCCACTTTTTTTAAATTGTTGTGTGAAACATCCAAATGTTGCAGCAACCAGTTGTTGAAATAATTTTCATGAATAAATTCAATGTTGTTCCTACTTAAATTTAAATGTTGGAGATTTTTCAGTGGCGTAAAAACATTTGTTAATATCGTTAATTTGTTTTCAGATAGGTCCAGAGATTCCAATTTCGATAGCCCATCAAAACTCCCATCAAATATATCAATGATACTGTTTTGACTCAATATTAATTTTCGAAGGTTTGAAAATTTATTAAACAAGCCTTTGGTAATAAATTTTAATGTATTTGAAGACATATCAATACTTTGTAAATTTTTATTTTTCACGTCTAAATTTATATTTGCTATATTGTTATTTCTTATAGCTATCGAAAACGTATCAAATTTAGGTACCATGAAATCAATGTTGCTCACATTGCACATAATAAGATCAAAGTGTATATCTACTTCTACGTAGGTTTTATTCGTGAGCTTTTGAATCCAATCTTGTTCTCCTGTTCCAGTGCAACAAACTAATACATGATTGTGCCCTACTGCTGTCTCCATTAAAGTTATGGTAAAAGAACACTTGTCGCACGACGTGTATTTATCAGAACATTCCCATGGTTCCAAAAAGGTTGAAACAGTATTTGTTACATTAACCATCGAAATAATAGCGATGAATAAAAATATTTTTAGCGACAAGGCCATCTTAAAATTTTCCGCTCAGGTCAGTTTTATGCCGGATTCAGTAAAATATGATACTGAAAATTATTTGCATGTCGCATATTGCTCCAAATCATGACACTGCTTGTTAATCTTCCATTCATCCATAACATATTTCCAAATTACTTCACACAAACACAAACACCTAATTTAATTGTACTATAACTTTACTGTCCTTCATTCCGGGATTATTTACGTCACACAGCGCACAACTGAAAACAGGTAACGGATTATTTGTATAATGTACGGCAAGGAACCCCGAAAAATGTGTAATCTTCGTAAGGAACGTGGGACAGCGCGGCGCGGAGCGACTACGAAGACTGCGCTCACTGACACTTGCGGCGCCGTCGAGTCTGCCGACGTTCTGTATGAATCCGACTGAGCGAACTTCGGCGCCGGCGCTCTGCCTCCATCGTTACATCCCTCACAACCTCATTTTTATATAGTCAACTGACTTCCACACCGCCACTATTTATGTCATACTCGGCACTCCCTAATATGTTATTTTGAGGACGAGTATTTGTAAGTATGCGATATATTTTTCAGTCACTGAGGCAGAGATTGCTCCCTGTTGGATCTATTCCGCTATAAATTATGATTTCATTCTTAAATTATTTTTATTGTATTTACATTAATTTTCGCCGGTACACATACATTGATCATACCAATATATTCGAGAACGTTAAGATATTCAAGCTTGTACAAAATATTGTTGTTCATTATGTAATTATGTAATAGGAACAAAAGCTTTAAATCCCGAGCAGTTTTATTTTTCTTTTAACTCTTTATGCTTTTTAACATCTTATCCTAAAAATTTCGACCAGCATTCTCATGAATAACTCCGGCAAGGCTTTTGAAGTGTCCTATTTGTTGTGCTCTTTAATTTGCGTTATTTAAACTTTGCATGAAATTTTATTTACACAGTGTTTTTATAATAGGTTATTTCGCGAACTCTTTTTATTTTTATTTTTAAAAGGCATTTGCTCTTCTAACTTTTCTGCGTTTGCAAGAAAGCAGTACTACTCTTTTTGATGCTTAATGGAAACAGATTACGTCTTATATACCTGAATAATGTTTTTAGTTTGTATAAAACGACCAACTAAAAATTTAATTATAATATAGCGTTAAATATTTATTTAAAAAACTGATCAACACAATGAAACAACAAACAAACGAATCATACATTCCACATTGTGTTTAAAGTATCCACTATATTTTATATTTAACTCTATAAAGTCCGCTCTTCATTGTAACACATTTTATTTATTTTCCCCCTCAAAAAGATAAATTAATATTTCTTCATTCTACCAAACAGACGTATATCTTCTGTATATTAGGTTATTGCATCCAGAACATTCCCCATCCATTTCTGGGAGCACCTTTCCCGAATACATTTATTAAAGTGACCCTCAACTCAGAGGCCGCAAGATAAATCATAGTCAGGAAATGACGGCGCTCGCACTAAAGCGAATAAAAAGGAAAAGCTCTTACAAAACTACCTAATGATTCTCAAGCATACATATACCATATACATAAATAGGGTATCCCACAAATACAATATCAAATTTGGACACGGGCGAAATGCTCTATCTAACAATTAATGTAAAAAATCAATAGTCTTTTTAGTTTTAGAGACATTCTTTTAAAGAAAACAAAAACAACTTCAAAGCATTTTGTGCTGTGCATGAATCTATACTAATAATATTATAAAGAGGAAAGATTTGTTTGTTTGTTTGTTTCGAATAGACTCCGAAACTACTGGACCGATTTGAAAAATTATTTTTCCATTAGAAGCCGACATTGTCCCTGATGAACATAGGCTACTTTTTTTAATTTTTTATTTATTTATTTTTTTTGCTTTCATTTGTGTTTTAATGTTTCCGAAGCGAAGCGAGGGCGGGTCGCTAGTAATCTTATAATAATAAAATTTTATCATTAACTAGCTTTTGCCCGCGACTTCGTCCGCATGGAATAGTTCACAAATAATGCTTTATTATAGAACTAATTTGATTAGCATAAAAAATGTTATAGTGAGTCAACCTTAACATATAGACATATGCTATCGCAGACTTTTTTTAGATCTCTTAAAGGGGAACAATTCTGTCATACATTATTTTAGCAAAACTAACCGTTTGTTTCTGCAGCGCACGCAGCTGAAGCTCTCAAAAGGTAAAAATAGCCCCGATTTTGAAACATTCTTTATCGGTGCTCCGCTTGTATTGGTTTTAGCGTGATGTTATATAGCCTATAGCCTTCCTCGATAAATGGGCTATCTAACACTGAAATAATTTTTCCAATCAGACCAGTAGTTCCTGAGATTAGCGCGTTCAAACAAACTCTTCAGCTTTATAATATTTATTACTTTTATCATTAAAATTTTCAAATAACTGCTTTAGAAATCCAAATTTTACTGTATAATATAACAAAAGTATAAAGTATAAGAGCACCATGTATAATAGATTTATTTTCAAAATTCATGAAGGTTAAAATCCGAATTTGTTACATATTGCTGTAAAAGAACTGCCTGATTCATAAAATTTTAAGAATGGTATTACAAATGCCACTTCTTTTTTGAAAATGGCATTTTGGATTTCATAAGCTTACATTACTACAGCCTATTGGGCTTAATTAGGAGACGTATTCACAGCCTCCTAGTGCTACCGGAATCCAAAGAGACGAGAACGTGATGGAATAGAAAGAATTCTCGATTATATTGTATCCTCCTCTATCTTTCAATCGGGCAAAAAGACTGCTACAAGGCTGCACTAAAAGTATCGGGAATGGAATATTTCCACTGTTCCTGTCATATTAAAATCTTTTTAGTTGAAAACTCCTTTAAAAATCGAATACCATTTATTTATTTAAAAAAAGATTCTCGGTCTTGTCACGAGGTTTTGTCAAACTTGTTTAGTCGTTGAGATAATGGAATTGACTCGGGAAAATTCAAGAGCGATGATTTATTATGACTTTCGAAGTGGTTTAACACAAAAACAGTGTGTTGACCGGATGATTTCTGCATTTGTTGATGAAGCCCCATCTAAAACCAAAATTTATCGCTGGTTTGCTGAGTTTCAACGTGGACGTGTCAAGCTCAGTGATGATCCCCGTCAAGGTCGTCCAAAAACTGCAGTCACCCAAGAAAACGTTGATGCTGTGCGTAAGCTGATTGAGGAAGATCGACATGTGACATACCGCGAAATTAAGGCAACTTTAGACATTGGCATGAGTCAAATACAAATAATCTTGCATGAACAATTAGGTGTAAAAAAGTTGTTTTCCCGATGGATACCGCATTCGCTCTGTGAAGAGCAAAAAGCGGCTCGCGTTACTGGTGCGTCAGAACTCTCGAAAGATTCCACGCAGGATCCTCAAATGCTGTATACAACATTGTATCAGGTGACGAATCCTGGATATACGCGTACGAACCCGAAACAAAAAACCAGTCACGAGTTTGGGTGTTCGAAAATGAGTTAAAGCCAACAAAAATTGTTCGTTCACGGAGTGTTGCAAAAAAAATGGTGGCTACGTTTGTCTCCAAAACCGGCCATGTTACGACTATTCCTCTTGAGGGACAAAGAACGGTTAATGCAGAATGGTATGCTAGCATTTGTTTGCCACAGGTCGTTTCTGAACTCCGTAAAGAGAACTGCAACCGCCGCATCATCCTCCATCACGACAATGCGAGTTCTCACACCGCGCACAGAACAAAAGAGTTTTTAGAGCAAGAAAACATAGAATTATTAGACCATCCGCCGTACAGCCCCGACCTAAGCCCTAATGATTACTATACTTTCCCTAAAATAAAGAATAAATTGCGTGGACAGAGATTTTCATCACCTGAAGAAGCTGTGGACGCCTACAAAACGGCCATTTTGGAGACCCCAACTTCCGAATGGAATGGTTGCTTCAATGATTGGTTCCATCGTACGGAAAAATGTGTCAAATTTCGCGGAGAATACTTTGAAAAGCAATAAATACATTTTTAAATAGTAATGTTGTGTCACTTCGTTAATTCCCGAAATTTTCAGTGCCGCCTATGTACGCAGCAGAAATAGGCAGTAAGTGTAGTCTTACCTATACGTTCGGTACATCACTAATTATTCACTCCAAAGTACATAATCATCATTATGTATAAATTAAACCAAAGTTTACAAAAAGGTACAAATTAATTTGCTTAGAATGATACCGTCTTGGGTCAGAAGATTTAATTTATTCAGTTACATTGTCGTTTTTTAGCTAGAAATAAACGTAATTTGGTAAGGGTATGCATACCTGACGAATGATTTGTGAAACGCGAAATATCTTCGAATAAAAATAATTAGAATACATGACATATATTTATTTATAAATGATTGTTATATAGAAATAGCAGCAAAATGCGTATAATTTAATCGAAATACGTTAATCACTTTGAGATCGAACATAAATGTTTATTGCCTATCCCCAGATAGAAGTGATTGAGTAAGAAAATAAACGTGAAGTAGCCCGAAACATTAGGCCATTAACGAAGGGTAACAGCAAACGATTCTACAGAACTAAAAGTGCGCCTTCGGTGGAACAGAATCGTTATCATTAGGGTAACGAGGGGCGGCCGCTGACGCAGCGGGGAAACCAACGTAACTCTTTAGCTTGCAAGACCTAATGAACCGACATCCCCTTGCCGATACGTCTGTTCGAGACAGACCTCTGATTGTAACCTAAATGATTTTCTTAAAAAAAAGAATTCAATTATTAGCTCAAATTTCGTTTTCAGTGGTAGAGCGTTCTAAACCCTCAAGTAAATGTCACTATTTTGGTAACTTACAAAGCAATCACGTGTTCCGACTAAAAATAAATTTAGCCGATATTCGAAAGCAAGAGCTTAATCTCATTTCTCAAATTAGGTACCATGACTCCGGTTACTACTTAATACGCTATAAACTCTATACCCTAAAATGTAATATATTATTTAAAATGTTTTTTTTGAACTTGTAAACAATGCAATTAAATCTGGCAAGAGAATCAATTTACGTATTGTTAATCACCTTGTCTGGCGAAGAGCACGGCGAATGTCGGGAGCGGTGGGTAATAAGGGTCGTAGCGTAAAACTTTATTACTCGCCCCACATCGGCCCACGAGGCGGGATGCGAAATGAGTCTCATTCTCATTAACCTCTCCGCTGCTAACCTTAGATACTTTGTATCAATGTCGGAAATGTTTTTTTTATATTCTAAAAAACACATTATAAACCTTTAACAGCGTAGGAGGAGCCTTGTATTTTTTTTACATTATATTATATTTTTAGGCTACGACTGCTATACCAGCCCGTGGGCAACCTGGTGTCAAATGGTCACCAGAGCCCATAGACATTAACCACATTAATATCGAAACGCATTACCTTCACGGCACAAATGGGCAGGCCGATGGTACCTATCCGTGCGGGCTTAACTATACGGCCTACCTCCAGCAATTACGCAAGTTTTTGCGGGTGTGATTTTTATGCATGATGTGAATGCGAGCAAGTATTTTTTTTATTGCTTAGATGGGTGGACGAGCTCACAGCCCACCTGGTGTTAAGCGGTTACTGGAGCCCATAGACATCCACAACGTAAATGCGCAACCCACCTTGAGAATAAGGTCTAAGGTCCCAAGTATAGTTACAACGGCTGCCCCACCCTTCAAACCGAAACGCATTACTGCTTCACGGCATAAATAGGCAGGGTGGTGATACCCACCCGCGCGGACTCACAAGAGGTCCTACCACCAGTAATTACGCAAATTATAATTTTGCTGGTTTCATTTTTTATTACACGATGTTATTCCTTCACCGTGGAAGTCAATCGTGAACATTTGTTGAGTACGTATTTCATTAGAAAAATTGATACCCGCCTGAGATTCGAACACCGGTGCATCGCTCAACACGAATGCACCGGACGTCTTATCCATTAGGCCACGACGACTTAATTTAGTAATTCGTGAAGATTGGTTTAGTACATATTTAATTAGGAAAAATTTTACCTGCCCGCCGGTATTCGAACACCGCAGTACAGTCGCAACACTCGATACGAATGTGCCGGGCGTTTTTATCCTTTAGTAACATGACGACTTCGAAAATCTATTAGCAAGCATTGGAAGACGAACAGTAAATGGAAAGCTTCTGCACGTTTATAAATATTTTAAGTACCCAAAGCGAGGTTACCTTCATTTTCAATTGATCTTATGAAATTTTATGAGCACTTCTGATTACATTTTAACGCTTTAGCAATACAATGCCACTGAGGAAGATCCAAAAAAGAAACTAAAAGTTAATTTAAATGATTTTTAAATTGCTTTACCATTTCCTCAGATCAGCTTCAACACTTAATGAAGTTGGTAAAGAAAAAATCAATAACCACACGAACTATTTCATTCCATCCATACGCAACGAGAGCCTGTAAACTATAGTTTCTACTTAAAATGGTAAAACGCAAACATCTATATAATTTATCTATATAATAATATTAATACGTGAAGCAAAAACTTTGTATCCCTTTTTACGAAAATTGCGAGGACGAAGGATTTTGAAATGAAATGATGAAATTTTCCACACTTATAGAGAATATAGAGAAGAAGTGCACAATGCTAATATATTTTTTTAATAATGAATAAAAGATATATTAAATCAACAAAGAAAACATTACACAAACTACATACCATGTATTTGACGCACACACGCATGCATACTATTTATTGTCAAACTTTTGTTCTTGAGGTCTGTTGTCAAATTGAGGATAGATTAAAGATTGTTTGTCTTTGTTAATATTTTTTATAGTGTAGTCTTGGCGAAATTTGTGATTATAGAAGTATAAAATACAATCATAATAGTGTACAAACTTACAATCCCAATTAATTATAGTCGAATTTCGACTACTGCGGGACCTCTAGTTTATAGTAATCTTGACAGAGATCGGGTCAGTACAAAATTTTAACTACTTTCCTAAATTAATACCCGTTGATCTTCGACACTATAGCCATTAAATTCAACTACAATCCATGATTTCAATTTATTAAATTGTCGTTCTAATATGCGATCAAATTAGAGCTCTTATTTCATATTCTGCTATTGAGTAGATTATTACGTATAATATTTTTATACATTTATTATATTTAATCATAATTCTAAGAAAACTATGCATATCCGTAAAAAAGTGTTTTAAACAAATATTAGAACATTCCGACCGACGATTATGTTCATTATATCTTTTGGAGCACCCTGGGCACCAGTAACGAATTAAGTATTAATTAACTAATTATAACAATAAATTACTTTTTGATATTGTGTAGTACTTAGTTTCGCCATATTGCCTTAGACATTGGATTACTCGTTCTTGAATTTCCCAAGGGGGTATGGCAATTGAGAGCAAGTTGGTTCTAGCTCTAACTCAAACGGACTTATAAATGAATATTATAATTGAATCCACAAAAGGATTTTTTTTATAACAAATTAATAAGCTGGAATGGAGAGTTGTCACATTTAATTGAGTTTGTAACGCCATTTTTTACAACATAACTCGTGTCCGATGATGACTCTCCGACGCAATATCAAATTATAGTAACACTATGGTACTATTCGTTATATTTCTCCTCTGAAATTCCTCGAAATATTATATCTTTTCATATTTTTATAGCACTCAGGATACCATACTACCTACATCATAAAAAATGATATACGATGTCTCAAAGCGGATACCACCTCCTTTTATGAGGATGAACTAAAATCCGATAAAAACGCCAAGTTCCGTAGGCTACGCGTAGTGTGTTCAACTAAGATATACAATTATTTTTAAGATCAAGTAATAGATAGATATGAACAAGAAATAAATTAATTTTCTTACAATAACCACATTTAAGATACCATTCCATTTTAAAAGCCAAAAGCTGTTTAAATAGTTTTTAATGAAAACGCTTTTATTTATCTTTGGCCAGATAATAATAAATAATAATACACAATATACTTAATTGTCGAAGTATTATATTATAACTTATATCTACAACAGCGACTCAAAAAGGGTCATCACGCATTATATCATCATATTTTCAAACCATGAGGAAACGTTTGCTACGTTTGAGTTATTTTTTATAAATTTATGAACATTCAAGCGAATCTACAAAAGCTTATCTTTGTTCAGTAACACTATTATCGTTTAAAACTTTCTATTTATCTTTGTTCTGAATCTTTTGGAAACAGGATAGTATATAAAAAGTGAGATGTGACCACAGAAAAACAAATGATGTGAAAACTGATAGCATTGTCCGTCGATAACGTTACTATTACTGTTGAATGATTTCGCATAAAAACTACGGAGATTTTCATCATTTTTCATACTAAATTATCCGTATTGAATTTCAAACAGTGCGTCGGAAACTCACTCTAGATGAAAAACTGAAATTATCTCACATAATATAATACTTTTTAGAGTTCCAATACTTAGTGCGAAAATGGAACCCTTAAGTATAGGACCACATTATTTTGTGTCCATCTGCCTATTTTCTCGATGTTTAATATTGTTTTCTAGAGGTGTTTAAAATTAATGCCGTAAAATCGTCATAAAAATTTCTACTTTCTTTCTATGCTAGTCAATTCAACCAACAAATGACTATATTTTGTCACTCGTAAATATCTATAGAACACTACACTTCCGTTCACATATTATTATGAAAAAATCTATATTTATTCACCACACGGAACTGTCGCTATAACTGGAGCCTTTGAACTGACTGGATGGCGGTAATATTTGATTGTCCACGTTATAAGGTGACAATAATCTTTATAATATTACTTTTTTTTGTTCCAATTTCCTCAACAATACTCTATTGAGTAATCTCAGTTTGAAGCAGGCCTACTACTTACCGGTAACATTCCCTCTCACATTAAATAGCCCCACGTATGTTGCACATTGTGGCATAAGTTGGAAATTAACTGCTAACTTGTTCTAAAATTAAAACTATACAAAAACTATAATTTTACACCACACAATTAACAAAAAAAAAGATAGGTAAATTGTAATTCGAACTTTGAAAATCTATGCCGTGCAAATATTTTATTTTTAATTCATTTTTTTTTCTAATTCAATTGGTAATCAGCCAAATGGCCTACAAAATAAGCGTTGTTAAAAATATTTGAAAACCAATCAGTACTTGTTGAGTCTAAGAACATTATAAAAACATTGGACTAGACTGCGTTAATGTGTGTAATTATGAAAATTGTCAAGAAGTAAAATATAATAACACGGTTTATGGAAAAGTAGTACTTTTGTAACTTTAACACATTTTAGTTTTATCATTTACAAATTTACGTACATATTCAGGTAAATTATCGATCGATCCTTATGTAGAAAATTTATAGGAGAAAAAAAATTCGCCACAAAATTAAGGCTAACTTTCAAATACACCAATTTATTATTTTGCCATGTGTTCACCTGCAGTGGGATGAATTGGGTTTAAGAAACTTGATAAGAGTCCCGGGAAGATTTCGGATAGAAGCTAAGGCTTTTCTACCAGTCTATATAATCGAGGAATCTAAACGAATCTACGCAATAAATTGATCTACTTACATTAAGCTCCCAATTACGCATTATAATTAAGAAAAAAAACAAGTAAATAAAAACTAAAATAATTACTTCTGTTTTCTAGTACCCTATCTGGGAAGATAAAAGGTTACTTAATTTTTGCAAAGCTAACGCTTACAAAAAGTTACTACATACATAACAATCATAATATATAATAGTTTAATGCAATCACAATTGCCTCAATAATCATCTGTAATTCTCTAAAATCACAAGAAATCTTATGTGTTATGTTTTAAGTCAATCATAACAATCGTCGAAGGGTAAGAGGCACTAACATTATCCAGAGAACTCACAGCGGACAAATTTTATCCTTAAGCTCCGAAAACTGAACCAAATTAAAGGCTTTAGTAATATAGAATTTCATTATCGTTTTAATTTTCTGGTTATTTGAGCGGGACTGTATTCGCAGAGGAAATATTCTATTACCCTATGTCCCGGAGGTTTCTCAAAAAATTATCTATCCATTGTAAGTTTCATGAACCTTGTTTTTTGCAGAAGAGAATCATTGACAAACAAATACATTATTTATATTCTCTTTAATTGTATTTTATACCACGAAAAGGAAGAATTCAATATAGTTAGAACGATGACCCTCCTACATTCCACGTCCAAATCGTATTAAGGTCGCAGAGCCGAAAATACCAATAATATCATAAATATGGTATTCAAACATAATTAAATATGACAAACAGATCACTATTCTCTTCTCTAATTATTGAACTTAGCATTAAAAACTAGCAAATCTTTTTGGTAAACTTACTCGTAATGCAAGTATATTTCCATTCAAATTACGAGTGTTAACGCGAATGCTCTGAGAAATTGTTCATAATTGATAACTTCATATTATTATTTTTAACATTGCACTACCTACCACCGAAATAGAGTAGTTCATCCATTCATCTAGAACCAATTCACAGTGAGTTTTAAGACACCTTTTTTGACACGTACAATCTATCAGGCTTTGAAATGCATTTACCACAATTAAGCTTCGCGAGCGCCACGACAACTTCTTGTTCATAATGAGTTTTAGAGAGGATCCTCGGTATTAGCAGCAGCTTGGCTGTGCCCCTGAGATTGCTGACATCTATAGAAGCGACGGTGATCATTCACTATTGGATGACCATATCGACGCTTGGAAGGCAAACGTGACTAAGCGACAATGCGTGAACTTTACAATAGACTAATTTAAAATTTAAATACCTGAAAAAAAATCTATTTTAACGAATCTAGCTGTAGGATTGAAATGATTTTAATAGACCTAGAAATATATTTTTTTTGCGCATTGAATATAGTTATTGCCTATCATTTATGTATAAAGCAGTTATTGTCGCTAAGTAGTCGTCGTGGCCTAAAGGATAAGACGTCCGGTGCATTCATATTGAAGCGATGCACCGGTGTTCGAATCCCAGGCGGGTACCAATTTTTCTAATGAAATACGTACTCAACAAATGTTCACGGATTGACTTCCACGGTGACGGAATAACGTCGTGTAGTAAAAATCAAACCCGCAAAATTATAATTTGCGTAGTTACTGGTGGTAGGACCTCTTGTGAATCATACCACCACCCCGCCTATTTCTACCGTGAAGCAGTAATGCGTTTCGGTTTGAAGGGCGAGGCAGCCGTTGTAACTGTACTTAAGACCTTAGAACTTACCTATATCTCAAGGTGGGTGGCGCATTTACGTTGTAGGTGTCTATGGGCTCCAGTTTTGCCTTTCAAGCGTCGATATCCATTTTACTTAAAGTAGAAATAAAAAATATAGAACTTATACTTAAACTGCGAATGTCTTCTTAAAGAACTATACTGTACTATATTGTAGACTCGCAGCTAAAGCTACAATGAAAGCAGTCGTTGCTGATGGCATGATAAAAAATGTAAAATAAAACTATTTAGTTTTATTCTAGCCAAAGCAGAATACAGAACTCTGCTTGAAATCACACGTTGATATTTTTTATTTGTTTATTGCATAGGGTTTTTCATTAACAGGTTTCATTTTGATGTAAAAAAACGACTGTTTTTAGCGAAATCATCGTATGTTTACTTCATTGTAAAACGGAGGGTATTCCATTAATAATGGAAAACAATTACAGCTAAATTTCCGCTACGGCTTCGCTTTCAGAGACATAATCTTTTCATGAAATTTTCCATTGCCAATTTGGGAATTTGCGACTGAATATCCTGAATAACTTCACGAATTCCATCTTTGAAGTCTTGGAATCGATCGTGGGCCTTATCTTTCACGTAGCCCCAAAGAAAAAAGTCTTAGATGTTAAATTACCAGATCTCGATGGTCAATTAAGATCACCTCTTCGAGAAATCACACGGTCAGGAAACTTTTCACCAATGACCCCTTTTTTTCTACCTAACCATGCATGAGTTCGATTCTTCACATCACAAACTTTTATCAATAGCTCAAATTTTTCCACCAGTTTCACAATTGCTGGCTGAGATGACACAAAATAATTTTGTTTTGCGAACTGCTACCCGAAATTTTTAGTAAATTTTAATAATTTAAATGCGTTGTCGAATTATACCTATCGTTCCATTTTTATTTTTTCTGTTACTCATCATTTGTCAAGTAGTCAAGTTGACTCGTAACAAACCTTAAAATGGCAGGCTATTCAAAATGAAACGTCTTATTGGAATTCCTTAGACATTTTATAATTTTAGAAAACTTAGTCCTGAAGCATTCCCTGACCACAAGGATTACGCAAAGAATGTCTTATTGGGTGTGTGGCAGTAGCTATGATAGAGCACAAGATATTTGGCAGATTCCTGAAGCTCGCTATTGACATTTTCATGATAAACTTAGATCTATACAAGTTCCAAACCATAACACCCGGACTGTCAGTCTACCGAACAATTTCACCTGCTCATTGGAAGATCTTCCCATAGTCATTACCCCCAAAAGATGAATTTCTTACAATAAACTTACCATTTTTGTTAATATAATAAAGTACGCATAAACATATTATATTATCGATAACTTACATATTGATAGAAAAATCGTGAACTTTAAATAACCTAGCACCCGCGGATCCTGCTAATTGATTTTCTAAAGATTAACTTTGAAATGATTCTTCAGTTTTATTAACTTAACCTAAATATACAACAATCAACAGATCCTGATATCGAGAGAGAGAAAGAATAATAACCACAACTAGAACTACCCACGCAATACGTACTACGAGAAAAAACAAAGCTTTTTTATGTTTGAAGGATTACTGATGGCCCGGAGGCCTTTCCAGTTTCACCAAGACAGGTGAGCGAGCAAAGGCTCAGCCAGGAGGGGTACCCGAGCGCCTCCGAAGGAGACCTAGCAACTCAAGAGCAAGAGCTTCACGAATGAACCTACTACCGGATCGGACCCGCTGAGAAGATCCGGTGAGAAACTCCGCGGGTTAAAACAAAGCTGTTAGAGTTGGCTCTTACATCAGTTTGATTTTGTTGCACACTGCGTATTTTAAAACAAATATTAATGTAATAACAATTTTCACTAATCATAGAATGATTAGCAATATCATACTATGCCTTCGTTTTCGGAAACGATTCACTTGTTATTATTAATAGCATAAGTGCTTGGTTGGAGTGATATAAAAATACAACAGTCGCTGTGACCCACGTAGATTTATTTGACTAAAACAAAACCTTAAGATTTAATATCTATATCCAAACCCAAACATAACCTACTTTTCTAAGAAATACATTCTTGACCTTCCTACCTTCCACCCGTCTTGGGGCAGAATGTGCATTCCGAAGAATGATTTACTTAAGCCCTTTATTTTATGAGTAGGTACCTACGTTCTCGATCGAAGCAAATCGAAATGCAAAATTGGTTTTCTTTTATCTTTGGTAGTCAAATTCTATCTGACAATACGGAAATGATAAAGGCGGTACCAATTCGGTTCTCGCTGCCGATTTTGATTTAATACAGCTAATGTTCCTATCAACATGATTTCCTTATTATCTCCCCCTTTATTTGTCAATCGAAGTAATTTTACTTTGGTGAATTTAAATTGAATGAAGCATCTAACCTCTACTGTTACCTAAAAATTGTTTCAAAAAGTACCACAATAAAGGATTGGTATAAAAGAATAGTCATTATTCAAGTTGAATTTAGCTATTAAATTCAAACTACCAATAAAAAATAAAAATATATAAATATATATATTATGGTGTAATAAAAATCAAACAAAACCGAAAGCACAAAACCTCGTGTCTCAAAGTGACAATCACATCGTGGCGTTTATTGATTCCAATGGCTATTAAATCCCAGGTAACTACTGAACTCATGTGCTCGTCTAGAACAATGAAACCTAAAATAAAATCGCGTACCGCTAATAATTTACTATTAGTATGACACCCGTAGTGATTGACCGGCAATGAATACCCTACTGATTAGCACTGCAATTATAGTTTAGGCTCTGTGAAAGATTTCATTTTATAGTCACAATTTTTTATAGTCAACATATTATGATAGGTGGCACGTGAATAGTTTTCATAAATCAATGATTTCAGTGCAATTAGCAATACTCACAGCGAAGCGTGACACGATTCATATACGTACTTATGTCATATACGAGTACACATCGTTTAACAATGCAGCTTGTAATTCAGAAATATTTATTTTACTGAGAAAATAATCGGACATTGTTTAGCTACTACGAATCAAATTAAACGGTGGTAAATACAGTAAACACGATATATCTAGTTAATTATACTGACTGGCAGGCAGGACCGGGTGGGATTGGCAGCCGACGAACATTCATCTGTGACAGCTCACAATTTTACTAATTAATATCCACGTAGATATTGTATTGGAAGTATGTATACATATATTATATTGTATAACAATTTAGTACTGTAAAAGATTGTAACTGCAATTCAGCAATAAAGGGATTTATGAAAAAATACTATATTTTTTGTGATGAATAATGTTTTTTTTTTTTCTAGTAACTCAATAACAATATCTTAAATGGCATCTGTTTATTTCAAGATAGCATAGCGGCAGAAACCGCCCTTCACCAACTCCCGATTTTCAATATTTTTTTTACTTCGAAAGGCAGACGAACTTGCTTGCGGCATGCCTGATGGTTAATATCGACTACGGTCATGAATATGAACAATGTCAAGAACACAGTCAAGTTGTCACCTAATGCTGAGGTTTCGTTTCAGGCCTTGCGTAAAGAGGGATATGTCGTAGTGCTCAGTTCTAAATATAACGGATAAAAGATGTAAGAAGAGTTTTCCTACTATACGCACCACTTTGCTTAATTATCTCACTAAACAGCCACATGTTCTGGGATTAAACGGTTTTTGAAAATAGAATTGAGACATCCCATGAGACCATGAACCAAAGCCACATGACGGTAATCATCTTGATTCTTACTGGCAATCGCGTTGTAATAGCGAAACGCATTCAACCTTTTTTTTTTGGTTAGGAAGAAATCGCCGGACTTCCGCCCTCCACTGGGGATGGAGGACGGGGCATATCAGAGTCGAACTGACTAAAACCTCCTGTCGCTCAACAACCAACGTCCAAACCTCGCATGAGACAGAACTCATGAAAAGACAAAGGGGGGAAAGTGAAGCGTTTAGTGCGGAGCACATCTCTCCCATCACCCTCCCACTCGGGACGCCGGACCAGCGGTCGTCGGCGCTACGACCACCAGCCCTCTCGGTCGGCAGGCTATTCGAAGCCCGCCTAGATGGCGCCGGTTAGAGTGAGCTATCCTACGGAATACCCCGCTAGACCAGAACCAGCGTGGGACGAGGATAGACGGCCTTCCATCATCCGGATGCTCTTGCGTAAAACGCGTGCAGAGCAGCTTGCACGTCGTCTTCTTAGGCCCCCCTCGCCAGTCCCCAGAACGACATGTCAGGGAGACCCGAAACGCTTAGAGGGGCAGGGCTTGGGCGAGATCCGCCTCCCTGGCCCCCGCTCGACGGCGGCGGGATTGTGCGTCTCTCACGCGCCCCGCCGCCTCTTTCTGCGAGATGGTGCACTCGCAGAAGTCGAGCTTCGCCTTCCACGACTCATTGTCGCCGAGCATCGATGCCACAACACTCGGCAACGACAAGTCGTTTCCTATTTTTGCGACGAGGACAGGGCGCCACCCCTCCCATGCCGGGCAGGCGACGAACGTATGCTCTGCCGTGTTCAAGTCGCAACCACAATGGTGGCACTCTGCCGTCAGCTCGGCTGTGATCCGGTGCAAGAACTCACCGAAACAACCATGCCCAGTGAGCACCTGCGTGAGCCGGAAAGTGAGGCGTCCTCTGTCACAATTCACCCAATTCACAAGGCTTGGACGAATCGCCTCGACGGTCCTACGACCAGCGAAGGACCGCGCTCTGACTACACTGGGGCTGGGACGCGCCACGCCCCGGGCACGAAGGTCAGCCCGCCACTGATAGTCAGCGGCGAACGCCTCCGCTTCCAGGACCCGAGGCGGCATCCCAGTACACACGCCGCCTCAAAGGATATGGTGTGATAACCACGGATGACCCTGACCGCGATGGTGCGTTGCGGCCGCTGCAGCAGCTTCGCCACCCCCGCGGCCAGGGATTGGCCCCACACGGGCACCCCGTATAGGGCCATTGATTGCACCACCCCCGTATAATGACGGCGCGTCACCTGGTCAGGCCCCCGACGTTGGGCAGAAGCGGGCTTAACGCGCCGGCCACCCCCAACAAACGAGGGACCAGTTTCTAAAAGTGAGCACGACTGTCCAGAATGTGGCCGAGGTACTTCAACTGCACCCCGACCCCGATACGGACGCCTCCAACCACGATATGGACATCGACAGGTGGCACTCTCCGGGCCCTGTGGAACCACATAGCCTCGGATTTACTGAGTGCCACGTCGAGGCCCAATCTCCTGATTTTGCCGACGACATGCGCCACCCCAGCGGTAGCAAGACGGACATACTCAGCAAAACTCCCCCCCCCCCCCCCCCCCACCCACGGTATACGTGACTGATCTTTATCCAGCAACACGATGGGACGGGCGGCAGTATCCGCCGGGCGCCCCTCCTTTTTCAACAGCACGAGTCTGCCCGTCCTCCACGATGAAAGAAACCGTCCCGACGCGAGGCAGGAGTTGTAAAGCCTCAAGAGTCGGTCCCCCAGGGCACCAAGAGCCAAGGCCCAAACCTGGCCATGGACGCCGTCCGGGCCGGGTGCAGTGTTCTTCGCGCACATTTTGCGCACGGCCACACGGAGCTCCGCCCCCGTTATATGGGACACCTCAGCAGGAGCTTCGCCGTCGTATTCCGGCGGCGCGTCCATAGCGGGAGCTACAAATCCCTCCCGCTCCTGCGGGAACAGCGCCGAGACGACGTCCCGCAACTGCTGAGGCTGGAGACGCTCCGTGATCGGGGGGGCCCATGGGCGCATTTTATTGCACACCTTATGATAGGGCCGCCTCCACGGATCCTCATCCGGCGTCTCCGAGAGACCCTCCATGTGTTGGTTCTTGGCTCTGCTGATGGCCAGCTGCAATGCCCTCTGCGCGACGCAAAATGCGCCGTGCAGCCGGGCCTCTGCCGCCGCGAACGCAGCCGGATCGTTGCACCGCAGCAGGCGGCGGCGGCGATGCCTGGCGCACTCGCGCCTTTCGCAATTTTGCGCAATTTCGTGCGACCACCAGTACGCCTGGCGATTAGGAAGTCGAGGGCCGATCCGGGGCATCGACACATCACAGATGCGACGCATCGTGTTCCGGAACCACCCTGCCTCGCCCTCGACCTCGACTGGGTGTGTACGCATGGGCGCCCACGCCGCCACCGTAGAGGCTTCCATCAGGAGCTCCTTTATTCAGGCGCTTCAGTACCCACTTGGGAACCCTAGATAGACAGTGAGCTATTTATTCTGCCAATTTACAGCAACAACACTATTAAATACAGATTCTAGTATTTTATTAAAATTGTATTGTTTTAATACTTTTATTTAAATCGTAAAACTTCATCTGCGTCACTCATTTACGAGAGAAACAGGGTTAGAAAGAGTGGGGCGTAGGCGCTTGCTCTTGCTAGGGTTAGTGTTAGCAAAGTTCATTAGGTTTGAGCCCCGTGAGCTCACTTACTCGCTAGGTTACGCTGGCATAGCCTCTCAAGACTACCAACTTAGGTAGGAAAAAAAAAGAAATACATAGTGTGTATAATAGTTTTAATTTATAGTTTTATAGTTATAGATAAATATAGTTTTAGTTTTATTTTAGTTTTAATAATAGTTTCCGAAACCTAATCTTGATAACGAAACATATAACTCTTCGTGTGAAAAAGCAGTCTTGACGTATGTAAATCGGTTCCTACGTACTTAAATGTTCCTGAGATTTATTGATTGTTACGGCAAACGATACCTTAATAGGAAATTATCTTCGTCTGAAATTAAAAGGCAAATCATTGGGATGCGAGCCTAGCGGCCGACCTCACTACCGCACTCTCATCCCGCCCGTAAAATGACCGCCCACAGCCTGCGCACATAATTCTGTATAATAAAACGTTGCGCGTGATGCTTAATCATTTATTTGTTGAAAAGATATTATAAAACAGCTATATCTCGTAAAAAAAATCATTGATATAAATTGATGGATGGACCAACTTTGTTCAGAATTTAATATTAGTTTAAATAGATTTATAACTTGTTAATAAAACCCTTTCGTAACGCATGCATTATTCTAAATTTGATTTCCATTAAAAAGGCTAAAGTGAGTAAACCTGAAAAATAGAAATATACTATCGCTTATTCTGTCATACATGATGGTTGCGTTTAACTTTAACTTTTATTTCCTACCTAATTTTTGGTAGCATAAGGGGCTATTCCGATAGGTGAGCTCACGGGCTCAGCCTGAAAGATTCCCTAGTATAGAAGCAAGTACTTCGCTTAATCTATCACAGGACCGTAATCGCGACCCACTGAGAAGATCCGGCGAGAAACTCAGTGGGCTAACTTTAATCGTTTACGCAACGCACCCAATAATAGTATATATTTTTCAATTCGAACTCGTTCGACCAAACAAACTCTTCAGATTACCTAATAATATTAACGACTATGTTAGGAAATGACTCCAAAATGTTGATTATACAAAAATATTTATATTAATTAATTAATTAATAACAGTATCACAAAAATTTAAAAACGCATCGTAGCGTTTTTAAATTTTTGTGTAAAAAAAAAGTTTGTAAACGTGTCATTTACCTAATATTACAAGTTAAAAGTACGAAAATGGAGAAACAAACCCTAAAACGGGATGCGGTTTGAAGGAATTAATTATTATCGGGCCAATATTCCAATAGAACGCCTCCGGCGGGAATGTAGTCGCTTGCGGAAATTTATTTCAAATGTCATTTCAAAATGCAAACCTCCCACACCGCATTCGAGCTCCGAGAAAAATGATAATTTCCTGATCGTACCCTCCTCTCCCTTTCACCTGTTAATACGACATTTAACTTTATATCATCTCCAGCTAGAAAGAGGTGTTTGGAAGGTAACAAAAAGCGTGTAGGTTCTGTACACACATTAAAACGAACTTTACTGGACATCTCTTTAGTGAATACTAAATAAATTGCTGTTTACGCTGAAAACTATTTTATTTGGTATAAAAAATTCAATTTCATTACAGTCATAAATTGAAATGTTTTCAAGGTTTTATACTCCAGTAATTGAATAAATGTAGTTCGTGGACATAAAGTTTTTTTTTTGTTAAAAGTTATGTTTAGTTATGTGTCCAATATTGTTCAGATTTCATATTATTTTTATAATGACAGCATTTGCTGGATGTAACGTTGACATTTCACGTAAAAAGTACTGTTTTCGTTTTTTATCTTTATTGATTTCATTCAAGATGTCGTAGTGAGTGATTTCCAAAATATATTTTCAGGTATGCATACGGCATTGATATAGCCAAAAACGTTGCTTCGAACTTTTTTGAAATGTTTCGGACATGTGTTCAATTTCCTATGCCGAACAACAAACGGTAAGTTTTAGACGTTCATAGTTTGCGGAATTTGTACGATATAACATTAATTAAAATTTGGCGACTGCCTCAGTTTTAACTATTTTATTATTTATTAATTATAACCCATTCAAAAGACTGCTGATGCATTTAAGAGAATTGCAAAGACTAAGATGAAAGCATGATAAGCATAAATAGATTGTAACAAAAGGAAGTCTTTAAGTATCATTGTAAAAAAATTTAAAACTAACCACTCTTTCTGCGACATACATACCACCATAATGCATATTTCTACCGTGAAGAAGTCATGCGTTTGAAGGGTAGTGTGGTCAAATGAAATATAACTGAGACTTTATAACATTAAAGTCAAGTTTTGATGTCTATGGGTTCTCCGTAAACTCATCCACGTGAGAGTCAAAAATATAAGAGAAATAAAATGTAAAATATTTTTTTCTCGTATTTGATATGAATGAGGATCCAGGAAAACCAAAGGAAGTAAAGATTTCAATAAATTATGTGTAGAATGAGGTATATAGGCAAAGTTTAAGTATGCAGATGGCAACCCTGCTCATATTTGATATTGATTTCTAAAGGATGGTCCAAGAAGGGTTGTTCATTCGGATTAATTACTTTTACTATTAGAAACACGATTTATTTATTGATCTCATCATCCTGTCCACTGTCCACTGCTGAACCAGTACATAGTCTCCATTCAAGGATCTTTCTGCCCCATCGGCCATCTGGTCTTCACGCTTTTTGGCCTACCCACTGCCACTACAGCTTGCTAATCCTACGAACTATTGCAGCAACTTTGGTTCTTCTACGGATCTCATTTGTGATTCGGTCTCGTAAATATCAAGCAAAATAAGCCGCTGCGCGCCACTCAGCTTCCTAAAAAGTTCTTTTGTGAAGCACCACGTCTCGGAACACGTATTTGTAATTCAGAATTTAATTTTAAGAGTAACTCAGCCTTTTGTTTGTTTATTTTGAACTTTATGTCCTGTTTACGAGTCGGGTTAAGCTTTTACAAGTAGCGTTTTACATTTATGACTTCACATCATATTGTTATTTTCATCTATACAATAATAATAAAGACGTACTAAGTTTGTGTCTAAATTCAGATATGTGAACCAAATTAGGAAATCATGATTGTCCATAAAGAGAAATGGATTAGAAATGGCTAATATGTTGTGTTGATAAATAATCATTGTTTTATTTTTAAGATTTCAAACTGATTTACAAAGTTTCATCAACTTTCCATCCAAAACCACGGTTGGGTTCGCGCCAAGATTTACAAGCAACCGCAAGTTTTTTGGAAATATGATTAGTAACACAGCTTTCAAAGAAATGATAACGAAAGACGAGGAATACATTACGAATAATTTTGTTGAAAAATTGAAGTTCTGCGATGCTGCTGTAATGGACCAAGAATTCTTAGAGTTCTATTACGATCGAGATATTGATCAGTTCCAAGTTTAATAATGTTAAAAACTGTTAATAAGAAAGACTTCATTAGTAATAATTAATGAATTACCTAATAAATTAATGAATAAGTAAAATTAGAAATAATGTTTTTTTTAAGAGGGGGCCATTTTTCGGACCACTCTCTACAAAGTGGTCACCAGAGGAATGACAACGTGAATTCCACCAATCCTCAGGACATATGATTGAAATCTTTTGTATAATGGCCCTGCGCTGACCAGTTTCCTTAATTATTAATCGAATAATGTTTATTGTTAACTTTAGCGAATCTTATTACCTATTTGGTTGGCTTCGAGAATGATCCCTTTTCATTCTATATTACTCGTATAACTGAATAGACTGCGTATTTTTATGTGAAGTTTTCTTACTAAACTTATGTATTGAATGAGCCCTGCCCTGAATTTGCTGCTAATTCGATATTCGATTCTTTTTTTTATGATTGAAGGATTACTAGTGGCCCGCAGTCCTTTCCAGTTTCACCAGGACCGCTGGATGAGCAAGGCTCAGCCAGGAGGGTTAGGATTTGCCAACAGCTGCCTGAGTGCCTCCGAAGGAGACCTAACAACTCAAGAACAGCTGCTTCGTGCTGATGGGGCTCAGCCTGGCGAATATGCTAACACTAGCCCTAACAAGGGCAGTGCTTTGCTGAATCTACTGATCGTTGATCGAAATTGCGACCCGCTGAGAAGATCCGGCGAAAAATTCAGTGGGTTAATTTTCACAACCTTCGTCGCAATCGACGTGTTCGACGAGAACGCTGACCGGTGTTTGGAATGCCTAAAAGCACCATTAGTGGATTGGGAGGACCCCAAGTGACGTGTTCTGAGCGACGGTGACTGTTTACCGTTTGGTCCTCTAAATCGGGTAAGTAATTACCGGAGGCCACGATAAAGGGGTTATCGCTGTGCGCCATTTTATCGAAGTAGTGCTCCGACGTTGACTTCACTTACTTAATCGACTCACTTATCGGTTCTAATTCAAGATCGTCGCAAAGATCTACGTTCCTCACGTACTGCGGTGCTCCGACGACAATCCTGCAAAAACAGAATTGAATTATTTCTAGGGTTTTATACAGGGTGGGCCATAAAGTTGAGCGGATTATAAAAAATCATATAAAAAAAAACTACAAAGCTCAGGAAAGAAAAAATATAATTATAATAAAAATTACAAATGGGAATTTTTTTTTTTAAATAACATCGCTGAGATGTGTGCCATCTACACGTACACACTCTTCCAATCTAGCCCTCAAATTCGTGAAAACTCGCTGGCACATCGCTCGTGGGATATCGGACATTTCCTTGCGAATATTGTCTTTGAGCTGGGCAATTGTCGTCGGTTTATTGGCGTAAACGCGACTCTTGAGGTACCCCCACAGAAAAAAATCCAGTGTCGTGAGATCTGGGCTCCGGGGAGGCCATGGAATGTCCCCTCGACGCGATATCAGTTTTCCATTAAACATTTCGTTAACAACTGCTAAAGACTCATTGGATGTATGGGATGTCGCGCCATCTTGTTGGAACCAGGTCCTGCTGTTATAGGCTTCAAAATTATGCAGTTGTGGGAAGAAAAAGTTACGTAACATTGCTGTGTAGCGATCAGAATTTACTGTTATTGCCTGGCCTCGCTCATTTTCGAAAAAATGGGGTCCGATGATTCCATGAGCCGACATGGCCGCCCAAACCGTAACTTTAAGCGAATGCAAAGGGGTCTTTGATGTTTCAATTGGGGATTTTCTTCGGCCCAATACCGACAATTTTGCTTATTGACAAATCCACTTAAATGAAAATGAGCTTCATCCGAGAAGAGGATATTATTCAAACTTTGAAAACGCTCTAACATTGTTTCGGCAAATGCACGACGTAAATGGTGGTCATTTGGTTTCAATTCCTGTACTAATTGGAGTATTATATGGGTGTAATTTAAGATCTTTGGTCAAAATACGCCTTAATGATGATCTTGATATGGCGAGCTCAGCTGATCTCTTTCGGGACGACTGCTGGGGATCGCGCCGTACAGACATCGCGACTTCGCTTACATTCTCCTCGGTTCTCATAGACCTTGGACGCCCCGCAGGTTTTTCATTTAATGTCGAACCCGAAGACTCAAACTTTCTGACCCACGATCTGATCACACTTTCACTCGGACATTGGTTTAAATCATGTAAATTAAACTTAGAACGAAATAAACGCCGCGCAATAGTGCCCGAATCGCCATTTTTGTAATACGCTTTCACACAAAAAGCACGCTGCTCACCGGTTTTTTTTTTTTTTTTTTCTTCCTACCTAAGCTGAGAGCCTTGAGAGGCTATATCAGCGTAACCCTAACTTTTGTAGGTGAGCTCACGGGGCTCAAACCTGATGACGTTGCTAACACGAACCCTAGCAAGAGTCGTGCTTCGCAGAATCTACCACCGGATCGAAAACGCGACCCACTGAGAAGATCCGGCGAGAAACTCAGTGGGCTGTGTCTGAGAGTTAATTTACTCGTCGAGCCCTTCGTCGCAAGCGACGGGTTCGACGAGAACGGTGACCGGTGCTTGAAGTACCTAGAAGCACCGTTAGTGGATCGGGAGGATCCGAGATGACGTGTTTTGGGCGACGTCGACTGCTTTCCATTCTGTCCGCAGGATCGGGAATGTAGTTACCGGCGGCCACGATGAGAGGGTTTTCGTGTCGTGCCGCTTTATCGAAGTGGTGCTCACCGGTAAAACGCTCCATGGCAACTGAATTTCCGAGAACCAAGGAACCTATCCCCACTACCCACACCCCGCTCCCGCTTTCCTGTCGCGAGTAATGTGATTTTGAAATTCGCACGCCTTTCTGGCCCACCCTGTATAAGTACGGCTCGTGTTAGCGAACATTGCTCTTGCATAGGTGAGGACCGGACGTATGCAAGTTTGGTACAGTCACCTTATTTCGAAGGGATAATTTACTTTGTTTGCAGATCATTGGACAGAGACAACCGAGTACGAATGCGGCTCGGTCATGTACGCATTATCTGGAGACGGAATGTCTTCCCTCTATCGAGGGTGAAACTTAAATATTTGCATTGGTGGTTGCAACGGTGGTTACGTCGGAGTCGCCAATGAATTAACGACTTCTTTCTGTACGTGTAATACTGTATAGAGTCTGGCAAACGAAAGTAGACACTCGAATTATTAGCAGACTTTTCATATGGCAATGTTAGACAAAATGACAAATTCAATTTGTCAAAACAAGATTGCGTGTTGTTGGTGATTTGTTGTGACTTTGTTGAGCATTTTTCTAACTCAAAAATGAATAAAACTATTAAAAGGGGAGTGAGGGAGATGTTCTTTCGCATGATTTCTAAATTTGAAGAAAAACAACAGGAGAAAGACGCTGTATTCAAACTGAAACAAGATTTCTTACGTGTTGTGTTGAATTTCTTAGGTTAGTATGACACTAAGATGTTGATACTTTGTTTAAAATCGTAATTATTATTTATATTTTTACAAAACGATTTCTCTATTTTTATCGACATTCACTTTATATTACGTTAAATAGCTTCATAATAATGAATTATTGTTATCTAACATAGATTAATAAATGTTACATTGTAATTTTAACACAACTTGTTTTCTTTACAGAAAATCTGGTCGATGTAGACGATTAATCTGGTGACGAATTTTACATCGTTAGAAAACAAGTTCTTACGTTAAGAACTCTGTTAGTGGAATTAAGAGAAAGCATTGGATTTAATGTATGCAGGGAAACTCTTCGCCACTTATTATTTATTGTCCAATGGCTATGAATTTAAGAAAAATAAGAATGAGCGTTCATTGTTAATTGAACGTTATGACATATCTACCTGGAGACATCGGTTTTTAAGAACAATGGCTTTGAAACGTAGAGAAGGAAAGTCAATAATTTATTTAGACGAGACTTATGTTCATAAAAACTACAAGCTCAAGAAGTCTTGGCAAAGCCCATTTACAAATGGTGCAATTGAAAATGTTTCGACAGGGAAAAGGTACATAATTGCACATGCTGGATCAGAGAAAGGCCCTGTGCCAAACTCATTGTTTTGTCTTTAGCTCTAAATCGAAAATGGTGGACTACCACCACGACATGAATGCTGTAAACTTTAATAAATGGCTAAGAGAAAAGCTTATATCCAATTTAAATGAGCTGAGTGTAGTAATATCTATTACATATGGATAACGCCAATCACCATTTAATCATTGTAAATAAAGCTCCTACATCACAAAATCGCAAAAATGACTTAAGAGAATGGCTTACTTTGAATGATACTCCGTGTGAAGAATATCACACAAAAGCAGAGCTCCTGTGCTTTGTAAAACGAAACACACCACAACCAGTATATGAAGCTGATGAATTTCTGAAGCAGAATGGGCATGAGGTACTACGTCTTCCCCCTACCACTGAGATTTAAACGCCATTGAGCTGGTATGGAGTTTGGCTAAACGTAAAGTGGCAAATAAAAATATTGCCGTGGCGGAAGTGGACTTAGAAGGGGCTATAAAAGAATCGTTTGAAACCATAACCCCCAGAGGAGTGGAAGAAAATTACAGATCATGTCATACATGTGGATAGTAAATATAAAGAAAGGGACAGAATTACAGAAAATAACTTAGAAAGTATTATTATTAATGTAGGAAACAGTGATTCCAGTGAATAATAAATCTTTTCACATGGAAGTTTTAGGTTCAGATTTTGAATACGAAAGTGAATGAACCCAAATTATTATAGAATATAGTTTTTTTTAAATCAGATTGCTACATAATACTTAATCTTATTTTTGATTCAGACGTAGTAAGCATTTTTTTCAAAATGTCACGTGTTTTTTTGATTTGGATTAATATAGGTCTACCCTACCCTCTTGGCGTCAACCAGAGACGAAATCGAGGTGCTTCTTCGCCGGCTGGAGACTACACCGTTGGATTTTGGACTTGCGATCAATCGTGATAAGACCAAAATTATGATCGTAGATCGTGCTAACATCAACCAACCGGAAGTCCAACATATAGCGGGATGCGAGGTAGTTAATAGCTATGTATATCTAGGCTCCACTATCACCAACGCTGGAGGCTGCGAAGATGAGATCCGAAGACGTTGCGCCGTGACAAGATCCTCAGTTGAGAGGCTAACAAAAATTTGGAGAGACCGCAGAATAACCAAAAACACAAAAGTTCGGTTAATGAGATGCCTGGTCTTTCCAATCTTTCTGTATGGGGCTGAGACGTGGACGCTGAGGATGCAAGACCGTCGTAAGATTGACGCACTGGAAATGTGGTGTTGGAGACGTCTCCTCAAAATTCCGTGGACCGCGCACCGTACCAACATTTCGATCCTGAAAGAGCTCAACATCAAGGAGAGACTATCGTCAACAGTCCAATTACGAATCCTCAAGTTCTTCGGGCACATCACTCGTAATGAGAATTCCATTGAGCGGTTGGTGGTGCAAGGGAAAATCGAGGGCAAAAGATCTCGCGGACGATCTCCAACACGATGGACCGACCTCATAAAATCTGTTACTCACTCCAACATAAATGTTTGCTCTCACTCTGCGAAACATCGTGCCACATTGCGTCGCATCGCGAGAGCATCGGTATCGCAGGATCCGACTGATGCATGACCACGACCACTCTGTCAAGAGTGTACGAATAGGAAGAATATAGGTAGTGATTTAAAAATTCGATTTTACGCGATTGGCGCTAGCCATTTTAATATTATTATTTTTAACTTAGCCTAACCTAAACCACTGGTGGGCAAAGGCTTCTCCTGAATCCTTCTGGGAACTTGAATTTATAGCAATCGTAATTATCAAAATTTTAGTGGTAAGTTCTTTTGATAAGAGGCTACCTAGGTAGGTTAGTACTACTACTACCGCAGTATTGATTTATTTCGTAGACTTATTCCCATTCTTGGACCTGTCCACGTGCAGTCAAGTAGTAGTGTACAAATAATACTATTTTTCAGCAAAAACAAATTATTTTATATTATAAAGTATCAAATTAGGTTTTTCCAGGTATGTCATACTAATTTTGGGGCTGCTATACTGATATTTTTTAAATTTGCCGCGCTTTTTCAGTACTTCCATTCGCCAGACTCTACAACGAAATACTCACATAAATACATACACCTATTTAGTACATAAATATCTACCGTTTTAGTATATTGTCTGTTTTTTTTTAGGTATTTTATAACGTAGTAACTAAGACCTTTAAGTCATGTCTTATTTTAATTTATATTCTTATTTTTATGAAAAATGATAGTATTGAGTGAAATTAAATGAAATGAAGATGATTAATTTGAGACATTAATCAACTGGGATGAAATAAAATAAAATGAGATGATATGGGATGAAATATAATCTCAGTAAAATGGTGGTCAATTACTGAGATTTTTTCAGTGGACTTTTTGGAGGATCCCGAGAAGCTACGTCCAGCGGCTTTGTTTCATTTTCCCACATTTGTGCACTTTCACAGATATTAAACAGTTAATAAACCACCGTTATTACACATTTAAACCTGAAGAAACACTAAATAGACAAAATAAAACAAATCACACAACTTCACTTCTCGCGTTCCCGCCAAAAAGTCTGTTGTTTTGTTAGATTTTATGACCTGGTAACTGAGACCTTTAAGTCATGTCTTATTTTAATATAAATTATTCATATTTTTATGAAAAGTGATATTATGGAGTGAAATGAAATGAAAATGATTAATTTGAAACACGAATCAACTGGGATGAAATTAAACGAAATGAATTGAGATGATATGGGATGAAATATAATCTCAGTAAAATGGTGGTCATTTACTAACATTTTTTCAGTGGACTTTTTGGAGGATCCCGAGAAGTTACGTCCAGCGGCTTTGTTTCATTTTCCTACATTTGTGCACTTTCACAGATATTAAACAGTTAATAAACCACCATTATTACACATTGAGACCCGAAGAAACACTAAATAGACAAAATAAAACAAATCACACAACTTCACTCCTCATTGTTGAAATTTGTTGAAATTTCAATATTTTTTTGATCTACATAATATGAAATAATCAGACAGTATAAACGCACTTATAAACAAAACGCTAGTAAATATAGCCATTGCCAGCTGACTGACAAAACCGGCGCATGCGCAATGTAGGCGTGAGGTGATGGTTTGCTAGTTATAAAATAATTAATAATTGAGAATTTACTTAATTGTTTTTATGATCGGACAATCACCAATAGTCGTCAAACAAACGATAATTGATCAAAATTAATTAATCTCAGCGATAAAAATAAAGATATCTAGTAAGGAGGGGCAACCTACGAGTGATCATTTGTTTAATTAATAATAATTAAATAAATGACGAACAAATAATTAAAAATAAAAAAAATCTGAAAATCAAAAAAGGTGGCGTGAGGTGATGGTTTGCTTATTAAATATAAAATAATTAATAATTGGGAATTTAATTGTTTTTATGATCGAACAATCACCAATAGTTGTCGAACAAACGATAATTGATCAAAATGAATTAATCTGAGTGATAAAAATAAAGATGTCTAGTAAGGGGGCCCACTTAACGGTGATCATTTGTTTAATTAATTGTAAATAAATAAAATACGAACAAACAATATTCGAACATTAACGAACAAACGACGAACAAATAGTTAAAAATAACAAAAATTCGAAAATCAAAAAAGGGGGGCCAAATTTACAGAGCCCTACTTTAAGTGAGGTCTGTCTATAGTTTAGATAAACTAGTTTATGTATCTACAAATCATAAGTGTATTATCTATGCGTATCTCTTTTAAATTTAAAAGTTAGGCAGGCCACCAAAACGCAAATTACAATAATATTAATAAAGGTTATGTAGGTACCTACATTTTTAAAATGTAAGTAAACAGGTAATTAATTAAAAATCTTATGTACGTCCTGAATCAGTTCAGGAAGATAACATTTATCTAACTGATTAGTAGTTGGGATCAGCTTAATACATTTATAAAATTGGTGGCTAATTGCACATTTTAGTCGTATCGATAAAATTCAGTAAATATGACTGCGAAAAGTGAGAAAACAAAATTAAGAGTTGAAACAAAAGAAGGTCCTATTTGTGGATACAAAGAGACTACCAATGAAGGCACATACTGTAAATTTAAAGGCATTCCATATGCAAAACCACCTGTCGGACATCTACGATTCTTGGTAAGTTAGCTCAACTTCATTCAAAAAAGTGAAATCTTCATATTGTAAAAAATAATTGAATTACATATTACAAATATTGTGTTCTATTCCTCTTTGTTTCCATTTAATCCTTTTGGTACATAGTTATTGCTTAATTCTATCATTATGATTAGATATAAAACTTAATCAAACAATGCAACCAACTACTTTAACAAATGGAATGAAAGGTAGTACCAAAACAATACTATCTTCTAACTCTGTCATTGAAACTAATCTTCAATTGATCCATAATGAAGAAAATTGAAAGCATTTAAAATAGTAAGCAAATTAATATAAATACAAGTAAACTATTAAAAAGCAGTTTCAATAATATCTAATACTGCCAAAAACATAAGAAAATACTATAAATCTCTTAATCTGTTATCATGAACATATAAAGGTAAACTGCCAGTACCATACTTAGGAGTATGCCATATAGACTGCAAAATGCAATTATATAATTGCTATCAAAATTTTACTTCATAAATTAGGATTAATCAAATTCAATGTGTCAGTAAGCTGAATGAGTTTGATAAATCTGTAAAAAAAGAATTGTTCCTTAAGTTGCTTTATTGGCCAATGTGTGTCTAACTCAGTATTCAATACAATACAAAATATTTTTTTTAAGATTCTACAGCTGACTTGTACTTTTCTGTTTATTTTTGTTTTATTTCCCCAACATTGAAGCTAACTTTTTCATTAATATCACTCATATTTAAGTACATACCATATCTAAAGTGCCTTTGTGAAGTTATTACTGCCCATGAAAGACCCTAATTTTGTTCGTCTTAGAGGCCACTTGTCATGTATTTAGATTTCTATTAATTTCTAGGAAGTAACAAAATAAACATAATTATACTGGTCACCTGATTGCATTATTTGCTGTGCTTAGCAAGATAGATGAAGATATTAAATGTAAAAGGATCTGGTATTCATTTTTGTGTGTTTGATTTACATCAATTAATGTTTTTGACTATCGTCAGATCCTTTATGTCATATGTTAGATCAACAGTAGTAATGCATTATTCTCAACTTACAAAATTATATTAAAAAAATGCATGGGGTATGTCATGACTGTAATTAAATTTGTGCAAACAGGGCAATACCTAACATGATTATTTACTAGATGGCACTACGCGGGAATGAGGCGTTCGCTTCCTGGCCTTTTCATTTTTCATTATTATTATTTTTTTTATTTTTTTTCTTGACTTGTATTTTCTTTCATTATAAACATTTTTACATATTTAAAAAAAAAATTTTTTTTTAGATAAAACAAAAAACAAAAAAAGCCAGCTGAGTTTGTTTCTTCGGTTCTTCTCAGGACTGTGGCTTTTTTTGAAACCGGTGGTAGAGTTAATATTGTTATTTATATTTTGACATTCAACAAGTGTGTTATACTGACATCTAAGTTGAAATAAATTATTTTGAATTTGAAAGAACAGCCCCTGTAGCAATTACAAGCTATTGCTGTGTAATTTTTCAGGCACTGTTCTTGAGTATTTCTCTTCATCATAGCCTTGAAGCTTACCTGGGAGAATTTCGGTCAGGTATGTTATGCTGTAGAGGAAATATAATATGGTTGAAAACACCACCATACTATATGCTATTTATATATTTGAAATTTACAAGCTATGCCTTATAAAAGTTATGAATTCAATATTTCATTACGGAGAAACATTTAAATCAGTCTTAAGGTATGAACAACAATGGTCAACTAAATAGAAACAACAACAAAAAAGTATAAAAAACAATATGAATTAAATATTAGTAATTAGTATCATTATTTACAAAATAGCAACTATCCTTCTTCTTAGTCGCATACTTCTGATACGCATACGCATATTGCTGAAGCCCTTCGTGGCTCTTTGTACCATCAACTTCCATTTCCTTCTGTTTTCGGCTTCTCTCAGGTCTGTCGCAACAGAGAGTCCAGTGAGCGCAGTTATCTCATCTGACCAACGGTTTGGCGGCCGGCCGGCAGGTCTTTTCCCTTCTTCCTACAATCTATCCACAGCCTACAAATAATAAATAAATAAATAAAGCCCTTTATTCCATGCAATTAAATTTTTTTTTAGTAATTTTTTTTTATATGCATGGACCCCTCTCAGGTAAAGGCCTCCTCCAAAGATTTCCATTTTGTTTTGTCTCTGGCGACATAAATCCAGTGTGGTCCAGAAACTTTTCTAATGTCGTCCTCCCAACGCGTGTACGGTCTACCGACGCGCCGCTTGCCTTGTGGACCGTCTCATGCAGTTACTTTAGATGTCCATCTCCCATCCTCGAGTCGTGCTACATGGCCAGCCCACTTAAACTTCAATCTTTGAGCATATTTGAGAGCGTCCACTGTTTTGGTTATGCTTCTTATCTTTTTATGACGAATTCTGTGTGTCTTTCTTATGTTGAGCATGCTGCGTTCCATTCCCCTCTGGCACATTATTAATTTATTTTTTATGTTACACGTAAATGTCTACCTCTGGCAACCGTATGTAAGACACGGCAGTATACAAGTGTCCATAATTTTCTTTTTCACTTCTGTTGGAATGTTACTTTTCATTACTTCTCTGTAACTCCAGAACTTATTCCACGTAATTATTGTTCTGCGCTCCACCTCTAGTTCATTGCTATTGTTATCCAGTGTTATCTGCTTTCCTAAGTAGATACATTGTTCCACGTACTGTATTTTTGTATGTATGTATGTAATATATTTATTCATAAAAAGTTACACTTACATTCAAAACATGCCCCGCAAAACTGCTTACGCAGTTTGACTGCAGGTAACTCGCTTTATACAAACATAGCGTATAAACCATTCAACTAGCTAATACTATAATAACACAATTAATTTACGTAAATGGTTACAACGTATTTAACAAATGTTTTTTTAATAAGCTTTTAAGTTTAGCAAGTATAGGCTCACATCTTATGTCCTCGGGTAAACTATTGAGTAAGTATGGAACACGGTTTTTTAACGTTCTATCTCCATAGTAATTTTGTACCATGGGTATTTCAAATTTTCCTTTGGACATTGACCTTGTGCCAGTTTTATGTTGCACCAAGTTAGTTAAACGATCCTGTTTACTACGATTGGTTTGTGTTCTAGTGAGATGGTTCTTCTACTCTGAATGCGCTCTAAGTTACCACCGGTTTCAGATAGATACTTTTATTTTTGTCCATTTTGAACAAAATAAAATTCAGATTAAATTTTAAATTGCTGCCAAAATATTAGAAAAAGCCAAGAAGGAAATGTTATTCTCTAATTTAAAAAAAAGAACGAGCTATGGATGCTTAAAATGTTTCTAATTAGGCGTCACAAGCGGCCAGTAACAGAAAATAAGCCTCGAAGGTCAAATATCTAGGCGTCACCCTCGACAGAGGGATGACATTTCGACCCCACATCAAAACGGTACGCGACCGTGCCACCTACATATTAGGACGCGTCTATCCTACGATTTGCAAGCGAAGTAAATTGTCCTTTCGTAATATGGTGACACTCTACAAAACTTACACACGCCCCGCCATGACCTATGCAAGCGTAGTGTTCGCTCACGCGGCTCGCATCAACTTGAAACCCCTTCAAGTCATTCAATCCCGTATTTGCAGGATAGCCGTCGGAGCATCATGGTTCCTAAGGAACGTAGATCTCAATGACGACCTAGAGCTTGACTCAATCAGTAAGTAACATTCGGCATCATTGCGCCATTCTGAGAAGGCGGCACGACATGAAAACCCTCTTGTCGTGGCCGCCGGTAATTACATACCTGATCCTGTGGACTGAATGGTAAACAGCTTTCTGCGAAGCACTGCTCTTGCTAAGGCCCCTCCCGATAAACACTCCCGGTTTGAGCCCCGTGAGCTCACCTACACGTCAAGGAGAAGCTGAAATAGCCTCTCAAGGCTATCAGCTTGGTAGGAAAAGAAAAGAGAAAATGAACTCCTACATGTGTAAGACTCATTTAATAATGAGTCTATGTAGTCTATGTAGGAGTGAGTAAGGTATGTTTTATATCTTATGCATTTAGTGAGTGTTTTTATTTGAGTGGCTACATTAATGCATGATTATTAATCACTAGCTTTTGCCCGCGACTTCGTCCGCGTGGAATAGTTACTTTGGCATAAAGCTAAATTTTACCCACCATTTACGTATCATTTACGTATTAAGTCAAAATATTTTTGAATAATAGAATGTTAAGGAGCTATTAAGGTAGCAAAATCACGCTTTTTAACCGACTTCAAAAGAGGAGGCTATCAATTCGACCACCATTTTTTATCTATGTATGTTCACCGATTTGTCGAGTATGCTTGAACCGATTCTGATAATTATCTTTTCTGTTTTTTGTTCGAAAGGGTAGACTTCCCGAATGGTCACAAATAATTCTTTATTTAAGAACAAATTTGGTTAGCATAAAAAACGTTATAGTGGGCCAACCTTAAAATATAGACATGTTGTCGCGGACATTTTTGATAGAACTTTTAAAGGGCGACAATTTTGTCATACATTATTTTAGCGAAACTTTAACCGTTTCCGCAGCGCACGCAAAATACAACGATTTTGAAACATTCTTTATTGGTGCTCCACTTGTATTGATCTTAACGTGATGTCATATAGTCTATCCTATATAGCCTTCCTCAATAAATGATCTATTTGATACTGAAAGAATTTTTCAAATCGGACCAGTAGTTCCTGAGATTAGCACGTTCAAACAAACTCTTCATCTTTATAATATTAGCATAGATTGAATGTGTATTTTATTACGAACATTTGTACGTTGAAGTTATACTTTCTTTAAACACAAGAAATGTTTCTAATTATATAACAACTACTGTATATACCGTATATAAAGGTGGCAATTTCGAAACACTTTATAGGTACTGCAGCATTGAGGATCTCGCCGAATATACTTATTCAGAGTTATAGTTTGCGTAATTACTGGTGGTAGGACCTCTTGTGAGTCTGCATGGGTAGGTACCACCACCCTGCCTATTTCTGCCGTGAAGCAGTAATGCATTTCGGTTTGAAGGGTGGGGCAGCCGTTGTAACTATACTGAGACCTTAGAACTGATATCTCAAGGTGGGTGGAGCATTTACGTTGTAGGTGTCTATGGGCTTCAGTAACCACTTAACACCAGGTGGGCTGTGAGCTCGTCCACCCATCTAAGCAATAAAAAAAAAAGTTTATGATTGACGAGCCAATGATACTGTCGACAAATTGCCAGTCTGTAGTCTCAACCCAGTTAAATTTCAATGTGACCCTTACTATGGCACAGCAGTAACACAATAAATTGATATTAATTGACTTAATAAAGGACAAAACCCTTCATACACGCTCTCAGGTTGAGCCCCGTGAGCTCACCTACCAGCCATACCGTAGCTGGAATAGCTCCTTAGGCTACTAGTGAATTGATAGAAAAAAAAACATTAACACGTGTTATGTTATGAAAACAAATAGCATACATAGCAGTACTGGGGCATCAACATTTGTAAACACAAGATGAGAGCAAGAATTTGAAACATAGGAGAACTAAAAATAATTTAAGATATTTTTTTCCAATTTACTGCCAATGCGCATCGTGCATTAAACATTTTTGATCATTTTCAAAACCATTTGTTACAAATTCAATAAATTTTCGGGCAGTCGCACAGAGCAAATAGTGTCCGGTTGAATGCTATGCGGGCCACAGTTCTTCGAAAAGTGGTTAGCAGGTAGCCCAATCACAGTGCACCTAGATATAAATTTCTACTTGCAGTCAGCCGGCTGACTACATTGTGGGTAACCGCGTAGTATGTATGATCCCCTAAAGCTACGAATAAGTAATTGATGAGCAATACATTAGAAAAGTATCACGAAATCACAGCTGAATTTATTCACACAAACTGTCCGAGTAGGTAGTGTGACAGTGGATATGCCAAAACCCAAAACTTTCAAATTTTACTTTAATCCTTGTGTTAAGATCCAAATTATATTAATAGATCACTTCAGAGATTCGATGATTCATCCAGGCATGCGTCCACTCACGTGATTGATCATGGTAAGATCATATGACTTCAAGGGAAGAAGGCACTATGACAAAAAGGCGTAAAATACGTACATACTTAAATGTTATAGGTAAAAAATTATTGAAAATTTTGTATTAAAAGCTATTGATTAGATTCCTTGGAAAATAATAATTTTAATGTGTTAAATAAAGATCCGAAACGTCAGAATTTTAATGAGTAAAAATTTAAACTTGAGAAACATATAGTGAGAAAAGATTTTCCTTCGTAATTTTTCGGAAAAGTTCGTATTTATCGTGCTCTCTCAAATAGCTTCAATACCCATCTTTGAGCCGTAGGGGTAAGTCGCATCAGCAGACCAATATATATATATATATATAAATATATAGAGTGGATAATACGCAATTCAAATATTCGCTATAGTTTTAATCATATTTTCAGATTACTTATAAAAATGTTCTATAGCCATGCGGAAACCTCGAAAACTGTTAAAAAATCTAGGCCATGGAATTATATTTAACATTTACCTGTACTTCATATCGGAAAACAGCAAATTCAAAAATAGCAACAACTCAGAGTATTTTGGCAAAGTTCTACAGCGAATTTCGGACGCAACGGGCATATCTATCTACCAACAATAAGAAAATTTTTGAACCAGGAAGAAGAATATAAAAATAATAAAAATACCAACAAACAAAATTAAGCTGGGTAGACCACGCAAGAAGTTCTATCTAGATCTTGATGATTTTGATTATGCAGTGATACGACGAATGGTTTATAACTTTCATCTCATTTATAAACTAGTTTCTACAATAAAGGCACTAAAGTCCAAATTAATAGAATCGATGAATTTCAAAGGATGTGATTTTACACTAAGAAGAATACTTCGCCAAATGGGTTTTTTATTCAAGAAAATTACTAATAATAGGAAAATACTGAAGAAAGAGATGACGTTAGACTTAAAAAAGTAACGTACCTTGACTTAATAAGGAAGTACAGATCTGAAGGCAGAGATACAATATCTCTGATACTGACGAAACTTATGTTCACACATCCCTTTTAACAGGAAAGTGCTGGGTCGATTCTACGGATAAAGGAGTAAAACAGTTAATTTCAAAAGGTCAACGTCTTATTATAGTACATGCAGGTAGTGCCAAAGGATTTGTACCGGGTGCTCTACTTATGTACAAGTCTACTGATAAAACCGGTGATTACCACGATGCCATGAATAACGTTAATTATGAAAAATGGTTACGGAATCAACTTATTCCCAACCTGTCTTCAAATTCTGTTTTAGTAGTAGACAATGCTGCTTATCACAATAAAGATGTGGAAACATCCGCCCAACTGTAATACCGCAAAGCCGTTTATGATAAACTGGTTACAAAAATACAATATTCTCCATAATTCACTATTAACCAAAATACAAGTATACGAAATTATTTTTCGACGTATAGAAGACTGTAGAATATTTCATTTAAAAAATTGTCACCAACATTGACACGAAGTTTTAAGGTTACCACCATACCACCCCGACTTCAACTCTATTGAAAACATAATATGGTCACAGATAAAATGTTACGTATCAAAAAGGAACATAGACATGAATATGAGTACAGTAAAAAACAATATTGAAGAAGAAATGAATATGGTTGGCCCGAATGAATGGAAGAAATTTTGCGATCATGCTATCAAATGTAAAAATGAATATTACTCATAGGAACACTCGATGGATGATCACATTGATAGGATTGTTGACGTCAATGAAAGCACCGACGAATCTGACGTATGTCTGACTGTTAATCAGATTGTGAAATGGAAAATATTGAAAACGATCTAAATATGCAGTAGGCAAAATTTTAATTTTAGTAAAATTTTAAGCCTTTATGTCGATTGCATTCCTCTCACACGCAGGTTATTTACTTAGATACGAGAGGGACGCCAATGACATAAAATTTAGGCAGGTATTGAGTTTTATTATTGTAAATATTTCTTAATACGCTTTATTTTGTTGTACTTTTAATTAGGTTTTAAAGTTGAAATAATGTTTTGTTTACTAATGACAATGAAACTGAGTATTTTTGAAGTAACAGAAGATGGTTGTAACATAATTATGATTTTAAACTAACATGGTCACGAACATAACAATTATTACTTAAAAATATCGGGAACTCATTTCGTATAGTATTACACTGGTAAATATCCCGTTTTAAGTAATAATTGTTATGGTTGTAACATCTCTATATTAAACAATGACATTATTCATTTTGACATTTAACACTAAACAATAAAGTTCCTTACTAATGGATATGAAAATGTTAATAATAAAGTTCGTCTCACGAAAGAAGTCCCACAGACGCGGCGCTGCAGTCATGCGACGAAATGTTGCCAGCGTTTACTATTGTATTCCCCAGCAACCCCCTAGTTAAAGAGCGGAGTGCTAGTGGCAGGTAGTAATTAAATTAAACAAATCGTTATTTTATGTATTGTAACGGACGTGACGTCAGCTGTCATGCCCTGCCGCCAGCCAAGCCGCCAAGCCATATTAACACGCCCCCTTCCGCCATAGCCACCGCCACCGCCGCCAGCCAAAGCCAACGAAGGGGGGATAGTGTTAATAAAACAAGCCATGCCAGCCATTTCTAACTACTTTTCTGCATTCTTGCACAAATAAAAGAACTTGTCGTTACGCTGCTGGTTTTTATTGTCACATCATTTGCAACAATCAGAAGTGGGATAAAGAAATGAAACAACGTCATATACACGCTCAGATGTCTCGGTCTTCTGACAAGTTTGAAGAAGATGAAGCTCCTATTTCACTGGCGAGGAAAGTGTTGAAAAATTGCTTCAGAAAGAGGTCCACAAGGCGATACTTGAGCTACAGGATGAAGAACCTGGAACAATCAAATCAAAGGGACTTCGACGTCGTCGGACCAAAAGCGCCTGCCGCCCTGTCCTTCCATCATTCTGGTTCACGTAGAGGGAAACTAAAAGAGCAGCAACGTGGTTACTCCACTGCGGCACTACGAGCTTCACGGCGCTTCACGAGATTCACGGCTACGAGCTTCCTTCTCCCTGCCTGCGACGCTGCTGAACGGCGAAGACAGCTACATCAAAGACATCAACATGGGCTCGGAGACCATCCTGTGGCCGCCGGGCGAGGTCCTGCTGAGGGCCAACAGCTGCGAGGAGCCACAGCCAAACAGCCAGGTGTGTTGCATTTCTACTTGCCATAGCCATGCCATTACAAATATTTCGAGATTTGTGGGTAGAAATAAAAAAAATTAAAAGGAGCCATTAAATATTAGGAGTCATTCAGATTAAAAAAAATACAGTATAAGCATTGCTTTGCTACGAATACACATGATTTAGGTATTGCCAATTTAGTTCAAATGCAAATTAAGCTTACTAGTGATCAGCCCGTGTATCGCCACTTTTAGACATCGGCATTATAAAATAATCTGAATCTAGTCATGCTTCACCAGTGGTCTTATTAAGAAAAAGAACGGCGACAGTAGGCTATGCGTTGATTATCGTGCGTTAAACGCTATGGTAAAATATAAAAGTATCCACCGAACAGTACTGCACGAGTTTAGATTTAGCCCAGGGCTACCATCAATTGAGCATTGTGCCAGACACACAACTGCTTTCATTACACCGCAAGGTCATTATTTCTAGTACACTAGAATTCCTTTTGGTTTAGCAAATGCGCCATCTGTATTCATGCGTTTCTTCTTTATCTCCACCTTATTCCACTAGGTGGGGTAGTTAAATGCGTTTAATAAATAAAATAATTGAGTCTGTGGGTAGAAAAGAAATGGGTAAAAATAAATGTAGGTCAAATCGAGATACTAGCAATTTTAAACGATTTACATCTACCCTCAGTTGGTATAAAATCGGGTTCAATAATTATTGAGAAAGTACTTGGGAAATTTTATGGTGGAGACTTAAAATTAAATATGAGTAAATGCTCATTCTTGGAGGAACAAGTCACTTATTAGGTCATGAAATATCTTCAGACGGTATACAGCCGGGTGCAACAAAAATTGACGGCCGTTTCGCAGTGTCCTGTGCCAAATAATGCTTATAGTGTGCGACAGTTTATTGGTTTAAAAAAAAAAAAAGATAAATCATGGGTGTGGGGCCGTGAACAAAACGCGAATTTCGAACAACTGAAAAACAGCTTACGTTTCAAACCTGTGCTAGCTCTGTATAATCCTATGCTTCCTACAGAAATACAAACCGATGCGTGTAACTTAGGAATTTCTGGTATACTATTACAAAAACAAACTGACAACTCACTGCGGCCTGTTATACTATTTTAGCCGGGTTACTAGGAAGGAAGAATGTGTATCATAGTTAAGAGCTCATAACCTGGCGGTCATACAATCGCTACGTAGGTTCCGTGTTTATGAAGTAGGTAAACATGATATAGTAGAAACTGATTGTACTGTGGTTTGTGCTACGCTTACCAAACGCGACATTATACCATGCATTGCGCGATGGTGAGTTTTGAAAGAAGATTATGACATTAGTGTTGAGTATAGACCTGGTGAACGTATGGAAAATTTGTAGACGCGCTTAATAGGCATCCTGTTGACATGATGAACGTGAATCGTCTTAGTTACTGATTGATTCTGTACTGTGCAATGTCAGGACGAAAAGCTTAGTTCGATTATAAAGCAATCTATACTAACATTATAAAGCTGAAGAGTTTGTTTGTTTGAACGCGCTAATCTCAAGAACTGCTGGTCCGATTTGAAAAATTCTTTCAGTGTTAAATAACCCATTTATTGAGAAAGGTTATAGGCTATATAACGCTAGCACCGCTAAGACCATCACTGGGTCAGCTAAGACCAATACAAGCGAAGTACCAGTAAGTAATGTTTCAAAATCGGGTTATTTTCCCTTTTGAGAGCTTCCGGTGCGTGCGCTGCAGAAACTGTTAAAGTTTCGCTAAAATAATGTGACAGAATTGTACCCCTTTAAAAGATCTAAAAAAAAAATGTCCGCGATAGCATATGTTAAGGTTGGCTCACTATAACGTTTTTTTTATGCTAATCAATTTGTACTAAAATAAAGCATTCTTTGTGAACTATATTCCACGCGGACGAAGTCGCGCTGATGTTAAAGATAATTATGAATGAACTAGTTCGAAAATTTTTTAAGGGAAATAGACTCGCAGTCCCTTCGGCTAAATGGAAAATTGTACAAATGCACTATGACGACATTTGTCACGTGGATCTAAATCATCGTTTAGCTCTGATTAAAAGCCAATATTGGTTTCTTAAAATGACACGCTTTATTAGGAAATACGTGGCAGCATGTCTTTATTGTACACATGAGAAGGATAACTATGTTAAAAAAAAGAAGACTGTCTATATCCGATCTCTAAACCATCTGATACTATGCGCATGGTACAAATATATAACATGATGCCCTTCTGTAGGACATCTAAAGGGCACCAACCAGTACATGATCGTAATGAAAGATGCGTTGTCTAAATTTGTGATAGCTGAACTAACGCGTACTGTAAATTTAATCGGGACCATTCGTGCATTGAAAAATATATTAATAGGGTTTGTCCAGATACCCGAATCACGTGGTGACAGACTACGGGAAAGCTTTTACGAGTAGGTACTTTAAAAAAATATATCAGAAGATAAACAGTTTAGGCATACGTTAAACGGTATTGCTTGTCCGCGCGCTAATTGGCCAGGTTGAACAAACTAAACATACAATTTTGTGTTGCGGGCAACTGATCCTAGTGAAGCTTCAAATAATTTAGTGAACTCCATTAATTGAGGCACAAACAACACAATTAAAAGTAACAGCGGCTACAAGCCTTGTGATTTAATCTTTGCGCGCTCTGGTAGGTCAATATGTGATGTTTCGATTCCTGGTCTCGAACCAGAAACTGTTGACGCACGGCGTAAGATAGCTGCAGCTAGGATAAAACAAGCGAGTACACACAACATTAATATAAAAAAAAAGCTCATGTTTATAAGAAAAGGCATTTTGTATCATAGAGACAGGCGCCAACTGGTTAGTAGCGCCGCTAGGATTAATACCAAATTAGACGATTTGTACTCAGGTCCGTATGTAGTAACTAAAGTAGTAGGTAACAATTGTTATCGAATTAGAAGTATATCTAAAAGGTTTACGAAGTTATAAAAACTTCACTGGCCTGGTATCAACAGATTCATTAAAGCCCTATAAAAGTATAGCCCATGTGTCCGATAGCGCTAGTAGTTCCGATGAGCAGCTCGAAACTGAAGACCTTATTGATTTATTTGAGAACTAAATGTTTTTGTGTGTTCCCCATTGCGGGAGCAATTGTTGCAGGATGGCCGAATGTAACGGACGTGACGTCAGCTGTCATGCCCTGCCGCCAGCCAAGCCGCCAAGCCATATTAACACGCCCCCTTCCGCCATAGCCACCGCCACCGCCGCCAGCCAAAGCCAACGAAGGGGGGATAGTGTTAATAAAACAAGCCATGCCAGCCATTTCTAACTACTTTTCTGCATTCTTGCACAAATAAAAGAACTTGTCGTTACGCTGCTGGTTTTTATTGTCACATCATTTGCAACAGTATACATAAAAGAAAGACAACACACAAACAACATAATTATGGTCACCCATTGGGTTTATTCCACACATACAACAGTAAGTGTCTGAATCATAGTCATCCATATTACTTTCGTCGTCCGACTCTGTTTCACTATCACTTGCTGTTGATATAATAATCCGGTCCATTTCTTCATCCATCAGCCCGTCATTCCTAAAATATTCATCTTCTAAACTAAATGCTCCACATGCTTGTAGTGAACAAACCAATCTTCTGGAGTCACGGTTGTAAACGCTTCTTCCGTCAATTTTAAAAATTTATTGGGTCCTGGGTCAACATTTTTCTCAGCCACGCGTCTTTTTGCAAGACTCCATATTTTATATGGTGGTAGTCTCAGAATTGGTTGTAGCCTTTAAAAAAATCATCTACGGCATAAGTTGGTTGACTTTGTTTAATTAGATCAAACAATACGGCTTTCGTCCAGGTCAGTTCAAAATTAATATTTTTTTATGCAACCACTGTTTCATTTCACTTTTTAAATTTGCCATTGTTGGCGCTTTGTTTAGCTGTGTGCAGTGGTATGGAGCATTGTCCATAACCACAAGTGACTTTTCAGGAAAATTTGGGATTACCTTTTCAGTCATACACTTTAGAAAATTACCGGAGTTCATATCGTCATGATAATCTGGTGACTTTGACTGGGATTTAACAATTAATAGAGCATTCTCAACAAAACCATTTTCAGATATGTATTATGGATATAGGTTTCATCCAGGAACACCACGGGTCTTTTCTCTACGGTTCGATTTTTTCTCATATTTTCTATGTATCTAGCGCGCCATATCGTACCGTTCCATTAATAACTTCCTTTTTGACTGGCATCGTTTGTATTTAAAACCAATACTTTGCAGTATTCTCTGAAGCCTGGCGCGGTGCGGCTTCCTTCAAACCCAAATGTCTTCTTTTAACACTGCGAGTAATTTATTTAAAGTAAGAAGTCCTTTTTTTACCGTGTAAAACTGGTGAATGTTATGGCGAATAGCACATAGATCGAGTTCATCCAAATCTATTTTTTTCGCACTTGGGCGACTCTTCCCTGGTGTGACAATCATTTTCGATGTAATAGGTCTACCAGGATCTGATGGCAAAAAGGGAAAAAAGAAATTGACGCTAGCAATACTGGGAAAATTGGAGTAAAACGTTTTGATATTTTTTTTCCTTATAGCGGCTGATTCTGTGTGATACATCAAATATAAAAATTTATACAATGGTCAGAGATAATTTTTGAAAATCTTATTGTGGCGAATGTGGTGTTCGAAATTTAGATGAAAACTCCAATTACTCTGTTCATGAATTTATTAATTAATTATAGGCTATCAGAACTTGAAAATGGTTCCAAATACTAAACATCCATAAAAAAGTCTTCATCGGAAGACGAAGACGAGAAAGACGCAGTATTTTTGCCACCTTTCCTCTTTTTACCGGGCGTACTAAATACGCCTCTGTTAGATCTGCCTTCAGCAACAATTCGTTTTATGGTAGTATTAGAAACATCTGAAATAAACCAAAGTTTAGTATACATAATACACACGAAAATGCAATAAACCAAAGTATAAAGACGTGTCATTCCTACTAACCCGTCAACGCTTTGCACATGGCTCAATATCGATGATTGTGTTTGTTCTACACCTTGTTCATCAAGTATCCTTTGATAAACATTGAAAACAATATTTCTTGCTTGCGATCGAAGAGGTTTCTTCGACATTTTCACCACTTTTTAAAGGAAATTTGAAGCCAAACCAAAAACAATTCCTCGAAATTTCAGTTTTGACAGATGACATTTTTTTTGTTGCCATATGAAAATCGCTATTTTTTTACTTTTTTTTGCCATCAGATTCTGGTAGACCTATACTAGCCGCTACTTTTCCTTCTTGTGTTATCCTCGAAACTGTTTTCTCAGACGCACCAGATTTTTTTTAATAGATATAAAACAAATAGGCACTTCAGAATCTTCAATAGTGTTGATAAACTTTAATGAAATGTCTATTTCTTAAACAAATAATAAAATACTTTAATCTAACAATATGTACGAAAGAAAGCATAAAAAAAGTCCCAAATAAAATGGTCAAAATCACATAGCTGGTATCCCAAACTAAATACCTGTCATGGCGGCTACTCTTACGAACGTTGTTTATTGGTTTTAAAACCCCCTTGGTTCTTCTGTTCTGTTTCACAAAACTCCTTCACCTTCAATATTATTTCTCGACCAGCACTTTTTACAACTTTAGGCATCGTAAATAATAGTTTAAATACGACAAATGAATAAAAAACGCAATGGTAACGAACACACCAGCACTTGACAGTACCTGATAACGACAAACATGGCCGCCCTGTCATATTAGTTCCATTTATCGCCATGGGACTTCTTTCGTGAGACGAACTCTACGATCATTCATTGACAGTTCGGGTGTCATCGTATTCCGATAAAGATCAGTTTTTCCGAAGGAAATTATTTTCTCACTACATAGATACAACAGCCGCTTTTTTGTTATTGACAAATTCTTCACCAATCTCTTCATTCATTCATCCAATTTAAATCTTCATCAACTGTTTGTAGCCTGCTTAAACGCATAGTAGAAAAAAAATATTGAGATACTTTTTGTTCAAATTAATTTTTCCTAATTACTGAAAGCTTTGTTATTTTCATTCCAGCACTTCACACCATCTCTTATTGCTGAAAATTTAGAAGCTTTTGTGCATTTATTCAGTGACGCTAGTTAACCCTTTGAAACTGTTGAAAAAATGAAAATTATTTCTTTATTTCAAATTCTAAGTCCTTTGGTTAACTATGGGTATTTAACTGACCATCGCATTGAAAATAAATAATTTCAAGAAACCTTCCATTTCAGCCTCCTCTCCCTGCCACTCCTTGGACTAATGAAAAAGACTGCACCCAAGATCCGCCAATGGCTTTGACTTGGTCATTTAAGTATGAACATATAATTGGCTCTGAAGACTGTCTATATATTGAAGTTTCAACCCCAACTCTTAAGCCGAAGAAACTTATGCCCGTAATGTTTTGGATTGGAAGTTATGGTTTTTCATTTAATATGGATTACTTATATGACACTTCCCTAATTAATAATCAAGATGTTGTATTTGTAACATGTGGCTTTAGGCTTGGAGCATTTGGATTTCTTTCTATCAATGATTTTACAGCTCCAGGGAATTGTGGACTAAAAGATGTGGTCCTAGCATTAAAATGGGTTCAAAGAAACGTTGATACATTTGGTGGAGACCCAAACAATGTAACAATATTTGGTAATAGTTCTGGAGGTGTCATGGTACATTTTATGATGTTTTCACCAATGGCAACTGGCTTATTTCACAAAGCAATAATTCAAAGTGCTTGTGTGTTAAATAATTGGTCTTTGACTAATCAACCTACACAGCCCGTTAAGGAATTAGCAAAATTACTAGGCATAAACAAAACATGCTATATTGAAATAATTGATGAATTAAGACTAAAACCAGCCAATGAAATTGTTATAGCCTGTAGAAAAATGGAAGTTGCATTCTGTATCGTTCAAGATAATAATATCATTGATGCAGTCTTCAAACCATGTATTGAAGTTGAATTTGAGGGTCAACCTGCATTTCTTTCTAAAAGACCCATTTTTCTAATAAAGTCAGGTAATTACAACAAAGTACCTATAATTATAGGTAGTAACAATATAGAAGGAGCTGTGATACAATTTGTAAAAGATGATTTCTATGATTTTGAGAAGTACAACAAAGATGTCTCTCTGCTTGTACCTAAGTCACTTGCTGGAGAAGATCCACAGTCAAGAAATATTGGTAATAAGTTACTAAAGTTTTATCTGGGTGGTGATGAGCTGTTACGTGAAGACACAAGAGCCCAATATTTGCAACTAATAAGTGACTACTATTTTCTGTATCACGTCAATAAAACTGTAAGACTACACAGTCAATACTCGCCTGAATACCCAATATATTACTATTTACTTACTTATGCTGGAGAATGGTGTGTTCCGGAAAGTTTGAATTTTTTCAATTCACTTGGACATTGTGCTGAAATACCATTTGTATTTGGGATTAAAGTACCAGGAAAGCTCAATGAAGCAGTGTGCAAAGGAAGTCGTGATTCTATTAAAACAAGAAGTAGAGTCGTAAAAATGTGGACAAATTTTGCAAAATATGGGTAGGTTATTTATATTTTATTACAGCTTAATTAATTTAACAATATATACTGTATTCATATTTTTTTATACATTAATATTAACAGAAATCCTACACCAGTAAACGATGATCCATTACTTCAAATAACTTGGGACCCTGTTCAGAGCAGTGAAAAATTAAACTATTTGAGTATTGGGTCAGAATTAACAAAAGGAAGAAACCCGTTTCTGGAGAGAATGCAATTTTGGGACCAATTATACAAAAATCATACATTCCTTAGAGCTCAAGTTTATTTTAACGATTTGGGTGTGTCATGGTAACTACAACAAACTTTAGGTATGATGGTTAAAAAATTTAAAGCTCCTACAACATTGCCGCTATTGTCAATGATCACAATTTATTTTCATAATACTAATTTATACAATTGTTAAAAAATAGATAAGACCTTTTATTTTGTTGAAACTTAACATTTTTTTAATTATTCTCATTATCAACACCTCAAATTAACCAATGAAAAGATAGTTTATTAATTTAAACATCGATATTAACAAAAAGCGACAGTAAAAGTCTAGTAAAACTTATTTTAGGACAGCTATTTTATTATTTACAACAAAAAACAAGTCCTTTATATGCTAAAGCAAAACTAAACAGGTCCTTTAAAATGAAAATCAAAGGAGCGGTAACAAATAAAGAATATCGTAATAGGATCATTTAAAAAATATATTCATATGTTTCATGTAAAATATACATGTTTTAGAAATAAGGCAGACTCGGAAGCCAATAATAAAATACCGTAGGTATAGTTACATAATGTTTTACTACAATACAAATGACCTACATACAATGTTATCTACAAAATGAACATTATAAAAGACAACTTTGTTAATATAATTTAAAACAATCTATACATAAGTGCAATTAATTTTACAAATGAGTAGACTGTACGTTCTACATCTATAGTAATCATGAAGTAGATACTGATTCTACTGACTTCTTTAGACAGAAATCTGAAACAAAGTAAGTACTGCTAAATTATTTTTGTCATAGTTATTAGTTATACAGGGAGACCCAGAACTGCCCAGCTATCTATCTAATTAATAAAAAAGCGACATTATTATTGATTAGTACGTACATATATGAAGATACGAATCCAAATTACTTTTGAAAATAAAAATAACGAATTTACAAGTAGTCCGTCCAGCAACTTATCTTTGTTTTTTTCTTCTTCCGTTGTGTATCTTCCTTTTCTAAGATTATTGTCTTAATGTTTATTAGACATAAAACAAAAAAAAATTGGTATATTGAAATCAGAGGTTTCGAAGCGATTGTGAAATGACCTAACCAGAAAACAATCCGCGTAGTATAGATGCGATTAGTAAATTTTGTGGCAACGTGACTCCTACCGAAATAATATCAATCGATTATTCAGTTCACGTTCTCGGATTTTTCATTACTTGTGATGAGCGAATTACCTCACCATCCAAAGCTGTTAAAAACACTAGGACACACAGACCGCATACACATCATACCGTAAATGCCATCTACTTTGAGACGAGGATTCTAAGTCTCCATTGCATTATGTAGGCGATGCCCCACCCTGCAAACCGGAACCTACCCGAATAAGTAAATGCCCTGTCACCAGTAAAAATGTCATTACGGCGACATACGGCAATGAGATTACCGTGATTGCTATGCCCTGTAGCCTTTAATGCAGTGCCGACTCTCCAAAAAATGTTATGGCCATACAACAGAAATTGATGTAAAGCCGTTCATAACTATCCAAAAGCAGATTTAATTTCGATTGATGTTCTTGGGTAATTAGGAGCAGCCATTATCGCTCCGAAGGAAATGTTGCAATTCTTCATCGTAACATAATCACGTAACAAAACCATCATAGTTCAAAGATTGCACAACTTAAAGAGTTTTTGGGCCAAAACTTAAATACCAATATTACGCTAAATCGTCCATTTAGATACTTGGCTCAATTGAGGGCCTCCTGCTGTTGAACCGAAGTAGCGGCTTTTAAAGATTCACAACTACGTTTCGTGATACTCGTGGACGGCCATGATGAAAGCTATCTTGCGTCCAGTAGACTCCATGAGACTCATGCAAGAATGATTATATCACTTGGTTATTGTATTGTTTCCTGATCGAATTTATTGCAGTTATATCAGATTCTGCGATGATGATGCGAACGCAGAATACGTGTTTCTATCCCCAGTGTGGGTAAAAATGTAATATGTCCTAGCGAACGACGCCTTTCCGCTTTATTTGTAGTAAGTCGGACAGTTTTAAGATACCCTTGTATGTATTGTATTAATTTGGGATATTTAAAAAAAATGCTATCTTGAGTTTGTGCATATTTGTGTTTAGATTGTTTGTAAGACTTGGAGAGATCTATGTGCTCGCACGTCTCATAAGTTTCTGTCCATAGTGACCGAAATTAGGTTAAGAGAGGTAGCGTGGAAATTCTTCATAAAGGATGATTTCGTACATCTAGCAATAGTCGCAGAGTAGCGCAACAGGGTTTCATTCGCTAAATATATAATTAATTTAACTAATTTGTCACGAATCAAGGCATTTTGACCTCTGTCTGAATGAATTAATATTTTCATCTCGTACATAGATCAATAGACACAATATTCACACACTGCTTTCGCATCATTAAACATTAAACATTAAACTCACTTAACAATGACGTCGTAAAAAGCGAAGTTAAGCGTATGTTAAAACTGAAAGCCGCCCATGGGCACCGACTGGTCGGTGTTGAACTGAAATTGATTGGTAGTGGAAGACACAGCTGGCGCCAATCTGCCATCTTCCTCCTCGGACCCGAAGTAATTTTCGATAATTTCAAATGATTTTTGATAAATGTCGAGATTTTCGTGGGATTGTAGAAATTCGATTTTGTTCAATCCTGAAATATTTCAAAGATTTAATTGTAAAAATTCAATGTTTCATAAATATGCCAAAAATATTCAATATTTATTTTTTAAGTCTAAAGACAGCGGTCAAGCGTGCATAAGAACATTTACTTGACTGCCAGGGTTAAAATGAAAAACAAGTCAATTTAAAATTATACGACTCTTTAAAATAGGGATTCCCAAATTTACATTGCTTTTTTATAAATGTATATTATACATAACCCTTAAACAATACACAATATTAAGCACCATTTAAATTTATTTAAAATCTAATAAAATTCGAGAGTAAATGAATTCCGTGCTTTGATATATGTAAGTTGTCATAGATTTTACTTATTGCATAGATGGGTGGACTGGAGCTCCCCACAACACAACGCCTGCCCCACCCTTCAAACCGAAACGCATTACTGCTTCACTGCAGAGCAAGTAAGCAAGCAGGATGGTGGTACCTACCCGTGCGGACTCACATGAGGTTCTACCACCAGTAATTACCCAAATTATAATTTTGCGGGTTTGATTTTTATTACACGATGTTATTCCTTCACCGCTTTTTTTTTTTCTACCTAAGCTGATAGCCTTGAGAGGCTATATCAGCGTAACCTTAACTAGTGGGGGAGCTCACGGGGCTCAAACCTGACGACGTTGCTAACACGAACCCTAGCAAGAGCCGTGCTTCGCAGAATCTACCACCGGATCGGAAACGCGACCCACTAAGACGATCCGGCGAGAAACTCAGTGGGCTGTGTCTGAGGGTTAATTTAATCGCCGAGCCCTTCGTCGCAAGCGACGGGTTCGACGAGAACTATGACCGGCCTTCAGCGCGGAAGTCAATCGTGAACAATCGTTAGGTACGTATTTCATTAGAAAAATTAGTACCCGCCTTCGGGATTCGAACACCGTTCCATCACAAGATACGAATGCACCGGACGTCTTATCCTTTAGGCTACGACAACTTACAAAATAGAGCCAGAAAATATAACAAAATAGCCGTCTATATACTTTTTTACTGTTATTTAGAACGGACGGTTAGCTCGTCGTACCTAATGTGACGGCACGTGCACGTAACACGTGGATAAGCCGCCGCCAGTAAGGACACAAAGATTGACGTCTGTATAGCTAACAATACAACAAAGAGTTTCGTAGCTATTTCAGAACAGATTTCAAGTTGTTTTCCTTGATCGTCTGGAAGTGACTGCTCTTTACACAAACCAGTAACTTTTTGTTAAACATGTTATTGAATTAACTTTTTTTTTCTTTAAATGGGCAGACGAGACCTATTATGTGTGTATCAAAACCTAAACACATGTCTCAATTGTATTGAATGACGTCCTACCCTTCAATTCGTAATGTACGGTTAAATAATTCATGAAAAAAATAGGCCGGATACTGGTCCATCCAGATTATTTATTTATTAGCGGCTTTGCTGTGGCATTGCTGACGTTCATGAGCAACGGTAACCATTATCTATTAGGTGACAGAGTAAATGCACTTTTAGGGGCGAGGTTATCAATATTAATCCCATTCAGCTAGCACCATCCGTCTATTTTCTTCAGATAAAAATGCTCAAAAAGCTTAAATTACAAGATAAATTAAGAATCTAATGTGATTATAATGTACATATTATAATGTAAATAATTTTTTACGGTTTTAGTTTTGTTTAATTTTAGTTCAGAAAATATTATTTCTAGGCTCCTATATAAAAAAAAAACCAATTTCAATATAATAAAAAAAATATGAAATGTTTTTTTTGGGACAACGATATTTTAGCCTTTTCAATTTTGAACTTTTACACTGCCACACAGGACCAGAAAAATTCAACAGCAACATTTTCAGTAAAAGGTTGCATTCCACAAACTATATCAATTAAAATGAATTTTATATATCGTCAGGTGCACGGTACTTACCTAAACATTCTTCAACTAGCACTGCATAACGATTATCCCGTAGGTCTGTTTGTTGACCAGCTTTTAAAATATTGTCTATACCATTTAGTGCTACCAGCACGGTTTTCGCATCCGTGAGCGTCAACAGATCGCATAAAGCCGGTATGCAACCTTGTTCTACTAAATACCTAAAACAAAAATAAACAGAACTAAAGAGTATGTATGTTTGAATACCATTAATGTAATGTATATGTGTGTGTATGTCTAATGTATTTTCACTAAAACCACCAAAACTACATATTATATTTTCACCTACCTTATCTGAGTGTTCGTACCACCACTCGTCGCATTTGTTATAGCCCACGCTGCTTCTTTCCTAGTTTTAAATTCAGCATGTCTCAATATGTCTAGTAAAAATGGGAAGATATTAGCATCTATAACCGCCTGCAAATAAAAAGATATTCACTAACGTGGAAGTTTGATGTATATCCGAAATTCGACAGTGAAACTTTTTCAATGAAACTTGCGACGAGCAGGATAAAATATACGAAAGAAAGATCGTACGCCGTATACGTGGAACAAAAAAAAGGAAATTAGAAAAATAAAATAAGATTGTCTACGTTAAACTTACGTCTGCAATAAAGTCATCTGTATACCTCTATGGTATTGGTATTGCTACAAAATGTTTTTTTTTTAAATGACCATAGATAGCTGTATGCAATAGAGTTGGTAGCAATACTACCTATTTGTACCGCGAAGCAGTCACGCTTTCCGACTTGAAGGGTTGACGCTAGACTTGAGATCATTGAGACTTAGATCTCATGTCTACAGGTGGGTAGCGTCATTCACATAGTTACGTCTGTGGGTTTTAACACCCACTTAACAGGTAAGCTTGTTCATTCGTGTTCGAAATATAAAAAAGCGTAGGGCAATAATATTATTGTTACGTATATAAATTTTAATATTGTAAAAAATAGCTATACATTCTTAAGTATTACATAAAAGTAAATATTTATAGTTAACTAGCTGACCCGGCAAACGTTGTGTTGCCGTAAATAAGATTTCTAGGGAAATTCTAGTGTAGAAAAAAAAACCTCATTCAACCACATAATACCACATTAAAACCAAAAAAAAATTATCCAAAAAATAAAAATAAGAAATAAATGATTGGGGTGGAAAACCCTTATCACTTAGGGGTATGGAAAATAGATAGTAGCCGTATGTATAGTGAGTAAGACAGGAGACCGGCTTCGTCCTCATCCCTACTACGTGATGTTTGCTGGATGAGTGGTGACACCTGGCGGGGATAACTGATCGATTGATAGTTGATCAGTAGTCGACCGGCGAGGGCGGGAGATCAAATTGAATTTTAAAAAAAATCATAATTAAAGGAACTTGAAATTATAAACTCTGAATAAGAATTTATCGTACTACAATTATAATATTTGATTGCCATCTTGCAACCTTATTGCGGATCTGTGCATAGAATAAAAAAGTAAGATCGGGATGGAAAAATAGGAGTTGATCGTATAAGAGTGAAAATTGAGAGTAATATGTTATATTTTATTTTAAGTCATAACAAAATAAAAAAAATAAAAAACTGGTCAAAAAAAATAAAGTTTATAATTAACAAATAAAAAATAGGGTTTGATCATGAGGGATGAAAAATTGAGAGTAACATCAGATTTTTTATTTTAATTCATGACAAAATAAAAATAAAAATGAAAATCTTGCCAAAAAAATTTAGGTTTATAATTAACAAAAAAAAAAGGGCTGATCGTAGAGGGGTGAAAATTTAGGGTTGCATGTATTTTTGTATGTTGTATCATAAAAAAATAAAAACAAAAATTTTTGTCTAAAAAATAAAAAATAAAATTTAGGGGTTAGGGCCACCCTTAACATTAAGGGGGATGAAAAATAGAAGTTGTCCGATTCTCCACCCTGGCCCATATGCACACTAAGATTCACGAAAATCGGTCGAGCCGTTTCGGAGGAGTTCAATCACGCACACCGTGACACGAGAATTTTATATAGTATTAGATTTAAAGGTACATAAGTGCAATTATTAAATTCACCTACCATTACTTCCTTTGTAGCTACCTATATTATATCACCTTTGGTTGACTGGCAGGGAATGTTTTAAACCCGCCAATGTATATAAATACATAAAGTGTAATAAATAAGTAAATAAGAGATGCATGTACCTGTATTTGCGCGGCATTTCCGGCAGTGATGTTGGAGAGAGTCCAACAGGCCTCCTTACGCAGAGTCTCGGTGAAGGACTGCAAGAGGCCGTATAGGTTGGGCAGCGGGTTGCAGTTGAGCACTGTCTGAGTCTGGGCGTCGTTGCCGGTCACGATGTTCCCGACCGCGCGCAAAGCCGCACTGACAACCGTCGATTTGTTGTGCCTACAAATAATATTCATGATTGATTATAATACGCTGAGGCGATATTTGTTTTTTACATTGTCTTGTTGAACGCGCTATGTAAAACGAAGGCGCTGGCGGACGCATGACATAGCCGTGACACCCCCGGGTGGAAACTAACTTTCGTTAGGTCAGAATTATGATCAATATTAACGGAATTATTTATTGCATATTATTTAGGTTCACCGCTACATTTACTTATAATGGAATTGGTTATATGTTAAATTCTTAACACACTTATTTCATTTCATAATTAAAAGCAATTTCATTAAAAAAATACTTGATAAATATTTATTGCTTCTAGCAATCGTCAATACGTTTTTCCAACTGTTTTCTTTTTTCAATTTTTTGGTTCAATTGTTTTACAGGTAAATTGATATTTAATATATTAGCCAAGAATGTAATATAAGCACTCAAAAACAATAACAACGAAATTTAAAGGGCATGCGCACAGTTATAAAAATATTCTCGATATTGAGCAGGGAAGCGGGAAGAATCGTCACGCATCGAGCCCTTAGTTGGCTTAAATAATATCTAAAACCATTTCGCAACAAATCCATACCAGTTTGTTTGATCTATACTGTGTAATGAGTAAATTCCAAACAATTCTATACCAACATGTATGGAAAAAAACACTTCTACTTACATCAGTAGCTCAACAAGTCTTCTGCACACACCTGCATCGATCACAGCTTGAATTTTCTCGTTCGGACCATCTGATAAATATGAGAGTGCCCAACATGCGTCGCTCAGAACATCTGCATCTGTATGATGTAGAAGACGCGCTAATACTGGAATAGCTAAAACATAAATGATTAACTATTTAGTTAACACTAGCTGACCCGGCAGACTTCGTAGTGCCTCAATCGATAAATAAAAGACCTAAACTTTTGTATAAAATAAACTTAAAACAAAGAAAAGGAATGCGTCCGACGGGGAGGGACATCAAAGGAAAAATAAAATTGTTATTTTTATTTAATTCCGAGCATTTTCATATTAATCTACTTTTAAGCCTCCTCTGGACTTCCACAAGTAATTCAAGATCAAAATTAGCCAAATCGGTCCAGCCGTTCTCGAGTTTTAGCGAGACTAACGAACAGCAATTCATTTATACAACAACAAACAAATGAACCAGTACACAATATTTGATTTACATATATGATTGATATAAAAATGTATTTCTAATACTTGCCTGGTGCAACTGTTTCGAAATTTGTGGGAGGATTTTTGCCTCTGCACAAATTCGACAACGTCCAAACAGCATTTTTCGTCATTGACAATTTCGTGTACTTATTTAAAATGCTGTAAAGCAAAACAATGACAATGAATAAAAACATTATAGTGAAGCATTTTACAAATTTAGCCACTGTAATCACAATTATCGTTTAAACTTGTTTTTCAATAAATTTAATGTAAACTTATAAATTAGGTACATCTATTAGCATACCTATTGTCAGGCTCGCTTGTTTCCTTAAACCTTACTTCAAAAAAAGCAATAACTGCTACATATACAAGAATATAATATGAAGGGTTCTACAATCATAAATATGTGTGAATTAAATACAACTGCCTTTCTTTTATTGGCAGTGTAGACTCACAAGAATACGGACGTCTTAATGGTTAGTGATCACCTTCACTCATGGACATGCGAGGATGCTAAAGACCCTCTTTTACATGGCATAGAAATGGCTCTCGGCGCGACGACTATTTATATTAGATGGGTAAAACAGCCCTGTGTAAGTTAGACCTACACTGGGTGTAGGTAGGTACCATCATTTTGCTAATATCAGCCCCGAGACCAAAATGCCTTCCTATTGGAAACGGAAGGACAGCTGTTGTACAATACAATAAAGATTTCGATCTCACCTCCCAAGATGGTGACGACATTTGCATTATGTTGTTTATGGACTCTGCGAACCACCAAGTAAGTTCACTAATCTATGCAATAAAAAAGGGAGTGACATGGCTTTATCTCTCGCATTGCCTATGTTCATGATAGGCAATGACTGCTACGCATGAAGTGGATATACACAAAAAAAATTTCATTTACTTAAATACATAAATCAATGATATTGTTGATAAAGAAAAGAAAAAATATACTATTATAATTAAGTAAATGCTGTGCAAACATAGAATTGAATGGCAGTATGGAGATAATAATGCATTCTTCTATAGATCCTATATTGTTGTATAGTGTTGTTGTATGATAGTGTTTTAAGAAGCATTTAGTTCTCACTCAAGCAAGGGAGGGAGAACGCCAGCCGCGAGGACGATATCTCGGCAGTAGGGCGAGTCTCCAGCGATGTTTCCAAGGGCCCACACTGCCTGCTCGCACACGTTCTCCGTAGAACCACTCAATAGTCCTACCAGCACATTTACTGCGCCATAATCCACTACGATACGAGTTTGTCCTGACGAACCCGAGGCGATGTTTGTCAGCGCCCATGCCGCCTCAAACTATTTGACATAACATAAATACAATGTAATTAGTTAATCATTACAATGCTCATTTTGAAAAATGTTGGTAACACAACTGAATTTCAAGTGAGAATATTCAGACATGGGCTTTGCATTGTGAGCTGTTCAGCAATATAGATCCTCTATCATGAAATGCATAGCTGGATGGGAGGAATTTATATAGGAGCATCTTCATTCATTTCAACATTCACAATCTCAAAGTGGGTGATAGTAATAGGAATATAGTATATATGTAACAATGTAGCTTTTTATTGCCTTCATAAACAAACAAGTATTTGGCCCACTCTTTTATTAATGGCCCACTTTTTATTATTCCCTCATGCACATCAGCAATGCCAGAGGCACAGCTAAGCCCTGTCAAAACTGAAACCTGCAAGTAGGCCTGGCCTGTCCATCAAAGAGAACAAAATAATTCAAGCATTCTTTCTGTTTAAAGTACTTGTAGAAAAATATTCTTACTTGTACAAAATATTTTAGTATGATTTGCATACTTTATCCTGTCTGCTTGTATCTTGAATAGCCCCTTAGGCTACCAGTAAATAGGTAGGGAAAAAAAAGCCATACTTTATCTAATTAAGCACTTAATTATGTAAACAATAATACAATCGAAATTTCAACAGTTTGCCAATACATTGGTAAATGTAGTGTATATTACCTGTAAGGTTGGATTCTTATGGTTTGTCAGGAATTCAATAAATTTTGGTACAATTCCAGATTGTATAACTGCATCAATTGGAGGATTAGGTTCCTTACTTAGAAGCTTTCTGAACTTTTGTGTTGCTATGACTTGTTCTTCAGGATTATCTAAGTAGACAGCTAAAACCATATCTGGAGTGATGCAATCTGATGGTGAAATATTGATGTCCTCCTGTCGAAAAAAAAAAAATACAATTATTTGGTAACATGATTAATTGGACAATTTTAATGGAGAATCTAATCATAAACAATGTTTGTTGTACTAAGAATAAGTAAATATCTAAATGAAATTCCTCTTAATTACTTAATTCTCTTTACTACTGAAAATTGAAAATACAATAACAGTCTATTTTATTTTATTAAGATAACAAAAAGAACATGTAATATATTAAAAGAATATAAATTTTGAGGTATCATTTATTATGGTAAATTTTTGAGCATTCCACAAACTGAAGTTACAACAAGACTAACTCAGTAGTGCAGTAGAGTAGTGTAGTGCAGTAATACTGCTGCCTGTTGCACCAAGGGTCATGGGTTTGATTCACACATCGGGAAACATTCATGTGATGAACAAGTTTGGTTGCTCTTTGTCTGAGTGTTTATTTACAATTTATGTACATTTATGTTTAAATGTATATCAGTAGTACAGGACATCCTAGTAACGAAGAAAGTACCAAGATAAGCTCCACTAACACTGCTGCACAGTAAGTAAAACGGCTTCAGTTTGGGATCAGGTAACCATATTATGTACATTGTTCCCAGTTATTATTATATTACAAAGTATAAAAAAGTTTTAATTGATCTATCCTTTCACACAGCAACAGAATAAAGAATAATTTTACAGTTAGCTTACAGATTGTAGAATAACAGACTTACTTTTACTCCATAAATATAATAAAGTTTTACATTATACTCAAATTCAAGTTAATCAAAACAAGTATATTTATTTTCATATCTTTAATTATTGTTATATTAATAATGAATCCAGGCCACATTTAAGTAGTACTGCAGCTGAATTTATAAACTATACCAATCCATTTATACAATATGCTTAGCACTTAACACTTTTAGTGATAATTCTACTATATCATTGAGGTGCCAGTAAAGTGATTTGCTTAGACTCATCAATAATCTAAAAACAATTGAATATGCAATTTCGAAAAGGGCACATCTCTGAAAATGTAAAATGTTCAGGAAATGAAAAAAACTGATTATTTTCTAAAGCAGTGTAAAATTTAAAATATTAACTTTTGAGATATATTTTAGTGTTAATTAGCAATTGAAAATTACTGGAATTATTATAAAATGGGTGTAGGTAAGCCTCAAAACTATATGTATATGAAAAAACGTATTTGACAAAATATGCGACATGTGCCCTTTTCGAAATTGCATATTCAATTCAAGGTGCTATTTATTAAGCTGTGAAACCTGTGAAGCAGCTCCAGCAGCATTGGTTCCAGGTAGATTAACATTTCTTCTTTTAAATAACTGCTGTTCCCTTTTTTGTTTTCTAAGTTGAACTCCTTCTTCTTCTCGGCGCCGACGAAGTTCGTCAGCACTCAGTCCAACATTCTTGTAGCGATGTTTGTGACCTCCAGACATCTGAAATGTAGTTTTAACATGATTATATTATTTTCATTTAGATACAAATACGACGCCACTAAAATATAATCATCACAAACTAAAGTAAAATTAATGGAAAAGATGAAAACAAATATAAAGGATGGTTTACTTTCAACAGCTGTCCTTCTCTAGTCTCGAAAAAAAAAACTAAACCAGAAGTAGTATTAGTAAATGCATAGATATCACATGCTTAAAAAGGTTCGTATGACTATCATATAGAGCTCGGATTAAGTTTTATTAGCAAAGAATAATTTCTGGTTAAAAAAAAAGAAAATTTTTAGGTACTGCTTTAGTACAATGCAACTCATTCTTAGAGTTATTTAAGTACATCCGAAATTTAGCCTGTTGGTAAAATAACACACTAGGTACCTATATACTTACTGTATTTGAAAACAGAACAACGTAAACTAAAGAAAAAATATTTAAGGTTTTTGTTAGTCAAACCACCATCCATAGATTATACACTTAATATATTTGAGACCACCATCGATTAGATTGTGACATTCAAACTTCAAACTTTTTTTTAAATTTACTTACCATTACTTATCCCAAGGGCTACAAGACTTTACCGTCTAAGTTAGTAAAACACACTGTATAAATAACATATAAAATAAAAAAATAAAATGTGTCTAAGCTGTTTTATATGTTTAATCCAAAGTTTGATATAAATTATTAGTACGGATATAAAGTAAGGATACAAAGGATATAAATTATTAAATGAATTATTTTGTGCATACCAAAGCCAAAAGCAAAACAGTCTAGTATAATTTCCTTTTCTTTCACAACAATAAACCTATGGCTAAAAAATGTTTCAGCTAGTAGTAGTCAGTCACTCTATATAGAAATTTTGTAGCATTCCGATATTAATAACGTCAGATCTTCATTTTCATCGTTACGGTGTTGTTGGACAGTTTTTCAACTTCTCCCCCATACTTCTTCTTACCTCTACCGTCCATACAAATACTATTTATGCACCATAGAGATAAATAACTTTCAGTACTATCATCACAAAAAGTGACAACCCCAAGCTACCATAGCAGCGTTAAGTTTCGTCAATACATTACAGGAAGAAATATTCCTAAGTACATTGTAGTGCTTATTTCCGTATTAATACGATTTATTATGAAAGAACATTGCAAATTTTTTTAAAAGAGAATCGTTCGCGGTGTTTTTTCAAAGGGCACCTACTACCCGAGCACAGTGGGTGTAACAGTTGCAAAGGTGCCGCAGCTGGCTGCTTTATAGTATATAATAGTTCGATTTCTAGGGATATCGCCAAGCAAAAGTCTAAAACCCATCAAATTACCAAATATGATTAAAAATCCTCCTAAATTTGTAAATGAGGAATACGAAACATGATATTTTTTCAAAGGGAGATTCGTTTCCATCTTCTTAGGCCTGATGAAATTTGTCTACTGTAGTAATTGGACTGAACATTGTTACCCATAATTTTCACTGTATTTATTTTTAGGAATCACTATTCACAAATTGATTGTGCTGCTGTATGGTGATAACAGAAAAAAGATACAATTAATTAACAACATACATAGAATCTCTATTTAATCAATGAACAGAACCAGCTTCTTTTGAGTATGCATAAGAAAAGTGACTACAATCAACGCACAGTGATTGTTGTATGTTTTTTTTAAAGGAAGGAATACTGGGGAACACGGAGGCCTTTCCAGTTTCACCAGGATAGCAAAGGCTGCGCCAGGATAATATAATGTATTTATAATATGTACTGTATTATATTTTTATGAAAGTGTGACTGGCGCCATGTTGTATACAAATGATGACATCATCGTTATCTTTGTTGTCTTCATTATTATCATTGCCTTCCCAATATAGTGACAGTAATTAAAACTAACATGATAGTGACACTAATCTACCGATAATAGTGACAGTAATTAAAACGAACTTTTTCCAAACAATCCCTTTTATTGAATTTCAAGTATGCATCAATAACAACACAGAGGCCCACCCCGTTCGGCTTCTCAAGACAGAATGTCACGAGCGACAATAACCAGTCGTAAGTAGAAAAATGAGGGTAGTTTGTTCATGAACTTTAATTAAGCAATCCCTTTTATTGAATTTCAAATATGTATCAATAACAACAGAGAGGTACACCCCGTTCGGCTTCTCAAGCCAGAATGTCACGAACGACAATAACCAGTCGTAAGTAGAAAAATGAGGGTAGTTTGTTCATGAATTTTATTGAGTACTGTCTTAAACAATTGTTTACATGCGCTGGACTTAGCCAACAATGTTGAGATAGTTGACTTTAACCCATTAACTAAATAGCAGTGTTGCGCCGAAATATATAATACGTATATGTATATACTATATCATACCATAAAGCTATCTAACACTGAAAATATTCGTACTACTCTTCAGCATTTTTACTTAGAATGCTGAAGAGTAGTACTGTGTAGTAGTAAAATTAATTGAAGATAAACTGTTCTATCTGACCCTACAAGTGGCAAAGTCAACAACTACTTCATTGTCAAATTTTAGCTATTTCACGCCTATACTTCCAGCGTCTCTGAAACTACTCCATAAAATAAAGATGTTATCGAGAAATCTAATATGGGTGGAGAAATCTGAAGCAAAATCGATGGAAATGACTTCACAAATTCTTTCGCAAATTCCATTAAAGTCTCAGTAAATTCCTATCATTTGAGAAGCTAGTTTACTTCATTTTAATTTTGGCTTAAAATATGTGTCTTTGGCGAATATTGTGGTTGTAGTTTGGGTAACAATATTATTACAGATACTGTCTATGTTATTGATACTGAACAAAGACTTACGCTTAACACCGGTTCACAAAATACTTCCACGCTGAAAGGATTTCAACGGGTAATAAAACTATACAAAAGCACATAACTTATAATTTGCATATTTAATTTTACTGACGATATTACGTCTATATGCCTGCTCGGTGATAGGGTGGACTAGCGACTATAGCAATAAATTAAAACGTAAATGAAATACTTGAAAACATTGTGTTGACTTGTATAAGAGAAAATATAATTCAGAATGACACCGCATATCAAAAGTATAAGAAACATATTACAAATTCAAATATACTGCATCATAGACAACTATACGTGGACAGCATCACGACCTTCCAACACTCGGGTAAATACCCTCATCCTGCTCATTTCTACCGCAAAGCAACCATCGTTCCAATTTGTGGGGTGAGACAATCACTTAATAAAATTCAATTGACACTTCGACCTCATGTCTCAAGCTGGAAGAAGACATTCACGTTATGGTGTCTATGTTCTCCAGTAATACTTAAGACCCGGTTTTGCGTCATATGTTCTATGGTGATTCCTCCGTATACACCATAGGGAGTGCTTTGCGTATTACGTGAGAAGTGCTTCGATCATTTTATGATGGTTTCATATCATTATACGTTTTACCAAAGGTAGGTAGTGATTTGGCAGTTTTCCTAAGACTCGCCGCCATATGGTCTGTATGCTCATCTGCCTTCTAATGCCAGCCACTCACATGCGCGCAAACATTCGTACAATGTACGAATATTTCCGCGCATGTGAAGGGCCGTCAAACATTCATTCGCAAACTTAGCGGCTGTGCAAATGGGTTTGGTACTCAATTTGCCCAACCCGTTTGCACTTCCTCCTACACTTGTTTACGAATGTCTCACGAATTTCTCCTCCTTTTTAATTCGTCAATAGAACATTGAAGAGAAAAAGAGTTTTGAATTCTTTCCCAGACATAATTAACAGCCGTGCTGTTTTTATGGGATTTCTTTTGATGAAGATACGCTACACTGTAGACTTCACGATCTATGAAAATAGCGAAACGTCCGTTGCCTTCGCAATCCTGGGCGCAACTGGTCACACGAATGTGTGGGAGACTACGCGAAGGATCGCGGTTCGCGCGCTTTGATGTCTGTTAAAAAACCGATACAGCTTGGAAAACCACGAATGCAGCGAAAACTTTGCATAATCATTTGCAAATGTCGTCCTACACTTGCGGGTTTGCGTATTCGTGCGAATATGAGTGACCGGTATAAAGGTATAAAATAAGATTATTAAATGATATCTAGAACAAAGCCTAACTTGGCTGTATGGCTAAGATCTTCACAGCCTCTTAAGGAAAATTTCGTAAATAAAAAAATCTATGAATTGAAAACTGTACAAAAACAAGGAAAACATAAGTGGTATCCTATTACAAGGAAAAAGGCGTACGTAATATCACGATTCTCGAATTAATCTGTGGTTAAAGCTTATATAAACTCTTAATAATGTACAAAATGTTTTTTGCGCGATGTCGCCCGTTTCATATTAGGAAGATGTGTTCATCTTCACCGACAGGACCCAGTTCAACAGGTCCATCATCATCATCTATGTCTCATAGATTTCGACCGACAGAATTTCAGAAAACGATTCTTGTGTGGACAAAAAAATACAAGAACAAATCTGAAGTCCCTCCATTTGTATCGTGGGTATCAATATTTTTACATTTTCTCTAATTTCGTCTTCACCGCTAGCATTCACACGTAGTGAGCAATCTATATTCGAGCAGTTCATTCGCAGGCGGGCACGAAGTACAAAGTTTCTTCGGTGAGAACACTAACTCGTATTTTTTTATATTTTTAGAGAAACAAAAATTTTGTATTAATTTTATGTAGTTTATAGTTTGCATTCTAATAATTTCTTAATCATTCATTGTTTTTTGTAAATTAAAATGATTTCATTCGAAGAAATGCGGCAGTGGACGTGGTCTCATTTTTTCATAGGACATGAAGTAATGAAGCCTTTATGTTGTTTCAAAAATGGCTTGAAGAAAAATGGCAAAATGAATGCTCACTTTAATTCATTGACATCATATTATGGAATGCTTGCTGTAAGATCACACCATTTGATACTTACTTCAATAAATATTGATTACATTACAAAGATATATTATACTTTTTATTATATAAACTTTATTATATAAACTAACATTGTTTCAGAGCTGAAATTATTGAAAGATCTAAGAGTGAAGCTAGAATCAAAATTTCAAATGTGCTTATGCTTCTTACTGCTTTGGCAAGTTTTGGAGCAATATTGTCTGGGAAAGCTGCTGCTAAGAGAGGGGAATCTGTTCATCAGATGAATCTTGACTGGCATAAAAAATATCAAGAAGAACATAAAGAAAAAAGTAGTGCAAAGTAAATTAATAAAGAATTTAATACTAAAATTCTTTAGATAAAAATTATTTAATTTGCTTTTCAATCTAATTTTTAAAATAAGGTTTAGTAAAATTATGAAAATATAATTGGAAATAAATCTTACTATAGTATCATTTTTGGTTTTTTAATGTTAAATGTATTATATATGTATGCAATGTTCTAATAAAGTATGATTTGGAATTATCTTGATCAATAAAACAAACATTTACATCTAAGAACTATTGATTCAATGTATACAATAATAATTCAGGAAAAGGTAAAACAAGTTTCAGTCTTCATAAATATCAGGGCTTATAGTAGCTTCTACATTTTTCTGTAAAGAGTTTTGTTGTCTTTTCTTGAATAACTTCTTCTACACTAAGTTCAGTTTGAAGAAGTCTCAACTGAAAAAATACTACTGTTGAATTGAAATAAACATTGCTAATCCATAACCATATAACCTTTACATACAACTTATGCAGTCTGCTCTTAACACAAAAGCTTAAGTTTAATGATTAACTTTTAAAAACTAAAATTTTATTAAACTACTACAATTATCATTTAATTATTCCTTTTTATATCTAACATTATCATTCTTGTTATTAATATTTAAAAATATAAGATAATAATTCACAAAAAAATAATATTTGATTCCAAGAAGAGTATGTAGCAGTTTTTTTTGAAGCACCATATTACTGATTAAGTATAACTATTGGTTCAAGTTAAATTAATTAAATAATAATAATCTGTTTGTTTTTCAAATGACCAGGGCTAATAACACATATTATTCATTTTCAATATATTTCTGAAACAACACTGATTAATTTATGATCTTATCAAAATTAGCAAGTCGGCTAAACCTGAAGTCACTTCTTTTCTTCTCTCTATAATGGTAACTAATTAAATTAATAAAAAAATGTTAAGTCACCTTTTTTTGCTCCGCTTTCAAGTTTCTCAAAACTTCTAAATCATTAGGTTTTTCTTCTTTGACTGCTTTTAGCTTTTTTACTGATTCTGCAGTTGCCAGTATACAATTTTTTATTACATTTTCCCTTTCAGAATGCCCTGTTCGTATCTGAGAGTAAAGATCATGACAAGCTGCAGTAGCATCAATTTTAGCTTTAAATGACTCTGTCGGAATTGACGTATTTAAGGCATATACTATTTTATCATCAAGTATCCTCATCTTCTTCAGGATGTCCTGCAAAGTAATGGACATCTTTGTATTATCAAGAAATTTTGAAGTACGATTTACAATTTTATAATTTTATCCAACCTGAAATTCTAAAAAATCCGGACAAATCATCTAGATATTTTATTATTGAAAATATAAATAGAAATCAAAGTATTTTAATGTGAATTCGAATATGTATTTTGATTCTGTTAATCAATATTTATTTCCCAACAATTTTTAGTAACCACAGTTCATTATATTATTGCACATCCAAATTTTACTTTTGATTTTTAGGTTATTTTCTAGAGTTATGTTATGTCTATGTTAATCTATTACATTTTTCAAAACGGACAAGGCTATAGTCGCTACATCCCTATCGATTTTAACTTGCGTTGTCAACTGGTATTTTTCGAAAACTCATGCGCACTAGTTTTTTAAAAGAAAACCAATGGGCTTGCGCAACTTTATGTTGTACAATATCCACGCTTTTAATTTATCTATTAGTCTTCATGAATACTCATAAAAGGTTTAAATACATATATATACAACTAGCGACCCGCCCTCGCTTCGCTTCGGAAACATTAAATTTTATTATTGATAGGCGAGTCCCGCCATGTTGCGCGCAGTACGACAATAACTACGGTCTGCGGGTGACGCCGCGGGGCGAAGCTAGCCTAAAAAAAGTAGCCTAAGTTACTCCTTAAATCATCAGCTACCTATCAGTGAAAGTCCCCTCAAAATCGGTCCAGCCGTTCCAGAGATTAGCCGGAACGAACAGACTGACAGACAAAAATTGGAAAATAAAATCTTTTGGTGAATGTACCTTATATATATTATAATAAAACAATGTTTTCAAGACATAGCATAAAATATAATAATGATAGATGGTAAAAATGACAATGTGTTCGAAGTATATTTCAAATAATGGAATATGGAAAAGAAGGTTACAACATTCCTCCCCATCTACATCTCGTTGATCAGACGGCGGGGTGCCTGTATACGTCGATTACTTCGACGCGGAGCAAATGGCACAGGAGTGGAGACCGGAGCAGGTGAGCAGTATAACTTCGAATGCTGTGAAGGTGAATTTGGAGAAATTTGTACATTTGCAGGTGACTGCGGTGTAGGTAATAGTACTGCTGCTGAATTCTTGTTTTTAGTTAGCCTTTCGTTAATTGTTGTTTCCATTCCAATGTCTGGAGAAGCAGTCGCCGGCAGCATAGAAGAATGCGCCCTTTCATTCCTCGGGGTTTCTGAGGTGGAGGACTCGCGTGGCCTGATGTGATCAGCGTGTCTTCGTTTTTCTAGTCCTCCTGGTGTTGAAACAATATATGAATATTTATGTTTTCGGGATGTAATTACCGCTGGTTCCCATATTTTATCATTGCGTGTTTTAATACATACTTGGTCACTTGGTCGGTAACTCGGTGATGTGGTACGAATGTTTTCTTTTACTTGTAAATACTGCATTAATCTTCTTTTGTCTGGCCGAATGTTGGAAAGTATGCAATTCAATTGTCGTCCAAACATCATCTCAGCTGGAGATTTACCAGTGGACGAGTGCGGAGTGTTTCTGTATGTAAACAAAAATTCTAATAGTCGGCGCTCGAGATTTGTGTTGTCTACCGATGCCATTCTATTTTTGAATGTTCTGACTAAACGTTCTGCCAGCCCATTTGTCCGAGGATGATATGGAGATGATGTGACATGTAAAATAGATTGTTTTGTGCAATATTCTTTAAATTCATAAGATGTAAATTGAGGTCCAGTATCGGATATAATCATTTTTGGTAAGCCAAATGTACAAAATATGTTATCTAATGTAAGACAAAGTGATCTGGTGTTGATGTGTTTTATCGGTCGTATTTCCACCCATTTGGAGAGAGCGTCGCACAATACGGTCACGTAATTGTCGTTCCAGGAAGTCATTAGCGTAGCCACAATCCCGACTAAGACTTTTTAATCTGTTTGCATAGTGCTCCATCGTTTCATTTTGTTCTCTAGTGCAATTCCAAAATTATGTTAAGGCTCTATATCTCGTCGTTTTTATGCGATAGAGGTCTAATAATTTGTTACAAATTTCGCTGTATGTAGCTATATCGAAATCAGGCGTTAAAGCTACTTTTAACTCGTGGAATATCTCTGGTGTTAGTAAATTCAGAAACAAATCTTTCTGTAAGTCGCTGTTATTGATATCAAGAATTTTGCATTTGTTTTCGAAAAAATCAATGTAATCGTCAATTCTGAATGTATCTGGGTTGTATTTATCCATATTGAAATTTTTGATTATACTTATCTTGTTATCCGTATCGTGTTTTGTAAAAGAGTCGTTCGTCACGCTCTTGGCTGTTGTATTACAAGCTGCTGGTACCAACAACTTCAAGATTTGCAAAATCTATTCTTGCTGGTTTTGTTGTGCATGTAAAAATAATGCGAATTGTTCATCGTTCATCTTAATTTCTTTTAACTCGTCGCCAATATAATAAAACAATGTTTTCAAGACATAGCATAAAATATAATAATGATAGATGGTAAAAATGACAATGTGTTCGAAGTATATTTCAAATAATGGAATATGGAAAAGAAGGTTACAACATATATATATTCATATGCATGTAGTAAAAAGAGACTATTTCAATATTACAAACAGACTCTCCAATTTTATTTATATGTATAGATTAAATGCCGCGAATAGTTTATTAGGTTTATGTTAGAACTGGCCTTCTTAGTATATGTAACCATCATAAGTTTATATTAAGAAGAATAGTTGTTGCCTAGCAACAATAAGTTAGTCGTATAATTTTATGAAAAGAATAAAAAAGTCAGTATGTACATCCGAAGAACTATGTTTCATTATTTAACATAATTACCACAGGTTATGGGCCCAGGTACCGTTATATAAATATATAAATAAATATTTGGATTATATACATACTGGCGACCATGCAGTCCACAATACAAAAATTGTGTGGACAATCCAATTATGGAACATGGGCATTCGCGACGCAGATGTTCCTCACAGATTGTGATCTATGGGACTGTGTAAGTACAGACACACTTGATACTCCTGAATTAAAAAAAAGAGAGTAAAGCAAGAGCAAAAATATGTCTACTCTTGGAAGAAAACATTTTCCCAATTGTTACGGGTGCCGTAACGGCAAAACAAACATGGGATGCGTTAGAAAAGGCCTACGCCGATGGCGGACTGCTAAGACGACTCACTTTATTAAGAAAATTATTTAATTTGAAATTATCATGTTTCCCAAATATCGAAGCATACATCAATGAAGTGCAGGCGACAAATCAGGCTTTACAGCGAATCAAATCAGGACTGGATGATGAATGCATTGGGATCATAATGTTAGCTGGGTTGACTGAGGAATACAATCCTTTGGTGATGGCGTTGGAACATTCTGCAAGAAAATTAACTTCAGAAGCGGTCATATCTGCTCTAATGAAGGAAGGACAGCGCAAGCAGCCGGCAGTTGAAATGGATTCTGTGTTAGTGTCTAATAACGAAAAACCTAGTAGTAGTGCGAAAAAGGCAATAATATGTCATTTTTGTAAAAAGAAAGGTCATTTTAAATGGCAATGTAAATTTTATAAAGATAGGGATAAGAAAGGTAATGCAAATGTATGCGTAGCTCAAAAGGAGACTAATGATTTTATTACCTTACTCTCTAGTATGGGAAAGTCGAGAAATTGGATTATAGATTCTGGGGCAACATCTCATATGACATCATCAGATAATGTTTTAGTAAATGCTAAAGGTGGTTACCGAAAGTATATAACTACAGCTAATAATGAGAAAATATTATCTAAGGTAAAGGGTGATGTATTGATGCCTAATTATAAACTAAAGTTTGAGAATGTTTTGTACATACCAGATTTGATAACCAATTTACTTTCTGTTAGTAGTATTTGTAAGCATGATTGTACAGTTGTTTTTGATAAACATTCTTGTAAAGTTTACAAATCTGCAGATGTATCCTTAGTGGGAAAAACTATTTTAGAAGCACCTATAAAAGATGGGCTATATGTAGTAGACCGAGATGACAAGGCATTGGTTACTAAAGACATTAATTCGCCTGATAACGATCAATATAAGTTATGGCATAGGCGTTTAGGTCATTTATCACCAGCTCTAATGAATAAATTAAGAGGGTTGGTTGATGGCTTTACCTTGAATGGATTTAGTAAGGAACCATGCGTCAGTTGTTGTAAAGGTAAACAGTGCGTAAAAAAGTTCCCAAAAAGAAAGAATAAAAGAGCTAAGGATATATTGGAGTTGATTCACACAGACTTAGCTGGACCCATGGAGGAAGAGACATGGGGTGGTGCTCGATATTTTCTTATCTTTGTTGACGATTTTAGTCGGAAAGTTATGGGATATATGTTGAAATCCAAAACAGAAGTATTTGCTAAATTTAAGGAATTCAAGGTGTTTGTGGAGAATCAAACTAATAAAAAGATCAAAAAATTGCGTAGCGATAATGGTACTGAATATATAAACGATGAATTTCAAAGCTTTCTACGAGCTAATGGTATCCATCATCAGACTTCAGTGGCACACACTCCGCAACAAAATGGAGTGGCAGAGCGTACAATTCGTACTATAATTGAAAAGGCACGTTGTATGTTGCAAGATAGTGGTTTGTCCAAAAAATTTTGGGGAGAAGCTGTGTTAACAGCTATATATTTAAAAAATAGGTCTCCAACCATGGCTATCTCAGACAAAGTTCCTGAAGAAGTGTGGTCAGGTGAACGAGTGGATATCACCAATCTCAAGGTTTTTGGTAGTAAAGCTCAAGTACTCATTAAGGGAAACAATAGAAGGAAATTTGATTCAAAGTCAAGGGAATTAATTATGTTTGGCTATAGTTTGAATCAAAAAGGCTATCGTTTCGTGGATATTAAGAATCCAACTCGGCTAATAATCGCTCGGGACGCAGTATTTTTTGAAAATGTTCAGAATTATGGCAAAGAAACCATTCATCTGGAGTATGTGGATAGTGTGCAGAACAATGAGGTTTTAGTAAATAATAATTATCATCCGGTAATGCCTCAGGTTCCTGTACATATAGGAGATCCTGATGCAGTGGGGGAATTGGGAATGAATACTCCTGATCCAACCTCCTCTACAAACGAACGTCGTTATTCAAAGAGGATTAGACGTCCCAAAATACAAGAAGATATGATCTATAATTTTTTGATTACCGAGGGATCAGATCCTAAGTCAGTTGAGGACGCATTGGAACGTTCGGATCGAGAGTTGTGGCACACAGCCATGTTAGATGGATACAATTCGCTGATGCAAAACAAAACCAGTGAACAGAATTAAACTTAATAAATGTATAAAACTTATGTGGTTAAGTGGGGGTGTTAGAACTGGCCTTCTTAGTATATGTAACCATCATAAGTTTATATTAAGAAGAATAGTTGTTGCCTAGCAACAATAAGTTAGTCGTATAATTTTATGAAAAGAATAAAAAAGTCAGTATGTACATCCGAAGAACTATGTTTCATTATTTAACATAATTACCACAGTTTATTATAGCATTTATGTTCCCATGTACGTAAGTACGTATTATGTATGTATTTAAAAATCACGAAAAAAATGGTAGTCCGTTAGAGCAAGGTCTAGCGAATACGGAATGGTTTCTAATTGCAGTTCCTGTAGAGTTAAAACGATTCCTCGTGCTGTATGAGGTCTCGCGTTATTATGGTGCAATAATAGTGAAGATCGATCATGAGTCGGGGCTGCTTCACTGCAAGTTTTGCTATCATTGTTCGGAGGTCGGCACAGTAGACATCTGCCGATCAGGCTTAACCAGATCAGAGAAAGCTATAGTCAATAACACTATGCTGGGACCACCAAACAAATACCATTACCTTTTTATTGGTAAGCTTTGTTTTAGGACACTGTTGCGGCGTTTGACCTAGGGTCAGCCATTGCATTTTTCTTTTTTATTTATTGCTGAGATGGGTGGACGAGCTCATTGCCCATCTGGTGTTAAGTGGTTACTGGAGCCCATAGACGTCTACAACGTAATAACAAGTCTTGGTGTTGGAGTTTGAATATGTAAGCAATGGCAGGCAACACTTAACACATGTAAGGTTACAGATTTCGATTATTGGAATGCCTAATTAAATGTTTAAAATAGATAATTGTCTTCTTGTCAGTGAAGACAATGACTTCTCATCTACACGGACTGAGCAACATCTCAGAGTTTTATAAAAATAAAATATTGTAATGGTATAATAGTTTACAAAGTATTTGCACTATAATTATATTAACCATGAAGGGGAGTGTTTTTTCACCTACAAAACCCAGTCCTCTCAAATTAAATGTATAATCTATGCTCTCAAATTTAACCGTCTAACACTTGGCAACACAGACGAAGTCTTTTGATCGCTTATTGTCTATGATACTTAAATCTTTTCGTTTTGTCAGGTCAAAATGAAGTACGTTCAATTGAATAATTTTAAAATATCTGGTTAATCCTATGAATTTTTTTCTACCAAATGACATATTTGTTGAGTGATGTGGTTTAATTTTGTTTATTGTGATTAATTTTCAGGATCGGACTTTGCGCCTATAGTGGATACAAAATATATCCAGGCCATGGCAAGACCATGGTTAAAGTGGATGGAAAAGTGAGTTTTGTTTCGATTTTATTGGAATTATTTATTAGATCTAGACTAGGATTATATTGCTTGGGGCCATGTATCATAAATGTCTTGTAGATATTGAAGACTACAAAACCGAGGACAGGTTATGTTTTCAATGCGAAAACAAGCTTATACAATCGTTTCTTATTCTTAAATACAATTACCAGTACATAGAACTAAATAAATGTAATAACAATCCATTAAAAATATTAATGTATAATTAACTACTTTAAAATACAATATAAACAATTAACCAAACATTAGTTATTTTGCTATTCTGATTCTCTATCGAGTTAAAATGCAGTTTTAAATTTGACTCAGTTCTCATCCTCATATATCCATTTCATCAAGTTTGTTAAGGGTACTATAAAAAAATCTATATTAATATTATGGTTTCAGACCTTCACATTCCTGAATTCAAAATGTGAAGCCGCCCATTTGATGAGGAGGAATCCTCGTAAAGTAACATGGACTGTCCTGTACAGGTAAAGGTTCCGTTTGAACAACAATTTGTAATGCATTTATCTAACGTTTTTCTGCTGGGTCCAGGGTTCTGTGGGTTCGATTTCGTGCACATCAGGCAATTATTCATGTGATGAAACCTTTTGTTTGCCCTTTATCGGGGTGTTTATTGCTGTATATATTCCCATAGTACAAGGAATGATACTTTGGAGTGAGATTGGTGAGTGATACTGTGGGTTTTCTTTGTGATTGTTAATATTTTTCTAACAATTACTTTTACAATCAATTTGAGGTGGCATCTTACTGGGGGTAAACAGTAATGTAGGAACCAATTTAACATACTAATGATATGCAGTAGGCTGAAGAGCTTACTTTCCACTCGATGGTTAGTGGTTTGACTTGTAGACATACAGTGCTAGTGGCACAGATGAGTTTCTGCTTAATTATTAGGTATCAATTCAAATCTTGTTTGAAAAATATGTCATTACAAAACATTACATCAAAAAAAATATGGAAATACCCTAACGTATGAGCGCAGTGGTATCATGTAGCATAAATGGTATACGACTGATATAAGATTAAATATACCACTTTAATTATGGATAAACTGAAACAGCTTTCTGTTAACATTCATTATTGAAATTTTTAGGCGCAAGTTCAAAAAGGGCCAAGAGGAAGAACAAGCAAAGAAACGTACTAGAAGGACCCAAAAGTTCCAACGTGCGATTGTTGGTGCTTCACTTAGTGACATTATGGCTAAGCGTAATATGAAGCCTGAAGTACGTAAAGCGCAGAGAGAACAGGCCATTAAGTAGGTTTAGAATATTAATATACTCAATTTAATTATAAGAACTACTATTATAATAAGATGAATCTACAATAAGCCTATTAAATCTATCTGATTACCATTTTTAACCAGTGACCAAATAACTTCACCATTTATTTGCTCTCTGAAAATGGTCTCCACCCTCCAATCAAAGCCAAAACTAATGCCTAAATATGCTGAGGCAGTTGGTTAAAATATGTAAAAAAAAACAGTGAAACACCAGGAGGTCAGAAAACGTTTATTTCATCTTAATAATAAACAGAAGAAATAAAAAAATATGAATAAGTCGAAATTTTTTTTAACAATGTAAACTATTTTGTCACATATTGTTGTTTTGGAACAGAAAATGTTTACAGCAGCACTATTAATTGTTGGTGCACATGGATAGGTGAACTCACTGTCCACTTCATTTTTAGCAATCACCTTATAGGCAGATATCCATGTAATAAAGACAAGTACTGTAGAAATTTAAATTATGATGACTATGATCTAAAAGTTAGTCTACAAATTGATACCTTAAGGAAAAAGTACATATATCTGAGTAATTTTAGTAAAATGTTAATTTGCCTGAAAATTTCCGAAGAAATAACACTCCATTTATTTGTTTTACTTCATTATTTTTTCATTATACATATTGGTAAATAAGTTCACTGGCCACCTAGTGTGAAGTGGTTCCTAGGAGCTTAAACATAACAGTAAGAATGCCGCAATCTAACTTCAGATATGAATTTGAACTGTCAATAATAATAATTGTATAGTATAATGCCTATCTTATTATTCAAACTGAAATGCATGACTGCTGTGTGGTGGCAGAAATAAGTGTACCTACTTGTACAGGCTTACAATACACCTCATTACTGACAAATGCTGATTAACAATTGCAGTATGCTGGTGTTATATAATAAATACTCTAAGAATGCTTCTTCGTGCTGATTCTCTGGCTAATCCCTTGGTGACTTTTTATGGAACATATGAGAAGCCATGAGGCAGTTCTATTTTAAGTCAGCACATATCCAAAAATGTATTCCTATGAAATTATGGAAGGTCTTGTATATATAGGAAATTAAATACTAAGTGTCAGTATTAAAATTGAAAATAAATAGTTATTAATGTTTTACTTTCACTAGAGTGTAAAACAGTAGTCTTACCTTTCTAGCTAAAAAGCAGTAGTGGCAGCAAAAATGCAGAAATGTCATTAGTTTTTAATTCTAATAACACCATTTCATAATCATTGTTTATTCAATTAGATGAGATAAGATATAAATAAAAATAACCAGGGAATTCAATTTTAAATTATTTTCAAGGGCGGCAAAGGAACAAAAGAAATCAACTAAAGCTGCCAAGAAGACTACAGCTCCTCCTACGAAGGCTAAGTCACAACCTAAAGCAAAGGCTGCTAAAGTCAGTCAAAAAGCAGCACCTAGAGTTGGTGGAAAGCGATAAAAATAAATTTTAAAAACTGACTTTTTTTAATTTCATTACCTACATATTCCTTTTTTATTATTACAATTACATACCTTGATTACTATTTAACTTGATCTATTCATGATTCAAAAAGTACAAAATGTAAAGTAAGTGAGATAGTTTCCTAAGCTAGATTTGTCTAAAATGAACATTAAATGTTTCCAAGGAGTGGTGGGGTATAGAATCGCAAATCATTGAACTGTAGTTTTCTTTTTATTGCATTATAGATGGGTGGACGAACTCAGCCCACCTGGTGTGAAGTTACCGAAGACATCTATAACGTAAATGCCGCTACCCTCCTTGAGAGATGTGTTCTAAGGTCTCATTATAGTAACAACAGCTGCCCCACCCTTCAAATCGAAACGATTACTGCTTCGCGGCAGAAATAGGCAGGGTAGTGGTATAGTCGTCGTAGCCTAAAGGATAAGACGTTCGGTGCATTCGTGTCTTGCGATGCACCGGTGTTCGAATCCCGCAGGCGGGTACCAATTTTTCTAATGAAATAAGTACTTAACAAATGTTCACGATTGACTTCCACGGTGAAGGAATGACATCGTGTAATAAAAATCAAACCCGCAAAATTATTAATACGTTTTGGTTTAAAGGGTGGAGCAGCTGTTGTACCTAACTATACTGAGGCCTTAATCGCCGATCCGAAAGAATCAGATTCATTTCCTTTATGGTTATTGATATTTTTTCAATGATGGTAAAAAGGAAGTTTTTTATTGAAAACAAAGTTAGTCAAAAACTAATAATTTTTATTTTGTTAACGTACAATAATCTTCTTTAGGTATGCTGACCTGTTTTGTCTTTACCATTTATTGTGTAGGTTATATGTACCTATACATACCTATTCAATTAATAAACAATTTAGACATATGTCAAATTAGTAGAATTTATATTCATAAAACAAAAAGTAATAAAATCTATTACAAAAAGAAAAACAACTTTTATTTTTACACATTTATTGATGTATATATTTTCAGAAGCAGATGTGTAATTTATATTGATTATTATAATTACTAGTGATACATCAATTTTCAATAAATTACTCTACACGATTTTAATATGACACAGTACTGTCCTGTTTATGCATTTTTGGCAAGTGTTTCTGCTTTAGCTACAACTTCTTCAATGGGTCCAACCATGTAAAATGCAACTTCAGGTAGGTGATCATAGTCCCCTGCTAGAATTTTGGAGAATCCTTTGATGGTTTCCTCAAGTGGTACTAGTTTACCTGCATGTCCGGTGAACACCTCAGCTACTTGGAAAGGTTGTGAGAGGAACCTCTGAATTTTACGTGCACGTGCCACTGTCAACTTGTCTTCTTCAGACAACTCATCCATACCCAAAATAGCAATAATGTCCTGGAGGGATTTGTAGTCCTGAAGAATTTTCTGAACTCCACGTGCAACATTGTAGTGCTCAGCTCCAATAATATTGGGGTCCATGATACGGGATGTTGAGTCAAGAGGATCCACAGCTGGGTAGATACCCAATTCAGCAATGGCTCTAGAAAGTACAGTGGTAGCATCCAAGTGAGCAAAAGTGGTGGCTGGAGCAGGATCAGTCAAGTCATCAGCTGGTACATAAATAGCCTGCACAGATGTGATGGAACCTTTCTTGGTGGTGGTAATTCTTTCCTGCATAGTACCCATGTCAGTAGCCAGAGTAGGCTGATATCCTACAGCAGATGGGATACGACCAAGCAGAGCAGACACTTCTGATCCAGCCTGAGTGAAACGGAAAATGTTGTCAATGAAGAGCAGTACATCCTGTCCTTCTTGATCACGGAAATATTCAGCAACGGTGAGACCAGTAAGGGCAACACGAGCACGGGCACCAGGAGGTTCGTTCATCTGACCATATACTAGAGCTACCTTGGATGTTTTGTCTTTTAGAGAAATCACACCAGATTCAATCATCTCGTGGTATAAATCATTTCCTTCACGAGTACGCTCTCCTACTCCAGCAAACACAGAGTAACCACCATGGGCTTTGGCAACATTGTTGATCAGTTCCATAATCAATACAGTTTTGCCCACACCAGCTCCGCCAAACAACCCAATCTTTCCTCCTTTGGCATAAGGAGCGAGTAGATCGACGACTTTTATACCAGTTACGAGAATCTCCTGCTGCACAGACATGTCGACAAACTCTGGAGCTTCGGCATGGATAGCAGCAGTCTTGTCGGTTGGGATGGGACCGCGCTCGTCAATCGGTTCGCCGATTACATTGATGATGCGTCCGAGGGTTTCAGCTCCCACCGGGATACGAATGGGTGAGCCAGAGTCGAGTACGGGTTGCCCACGGACTAAGCCTTCAGTACCGTCCATGGCAATGGTACGTACAGTGTTCTCTCCCAAGTGCTGCGCCACCTCCAAGACCAAGCGGGGAGATCGATTTTGCACCTCAAGGGCATTTAGGATCGGCGGCAAGTTGTCTTCAAACTGAACATCCACTACGGCACCAATAACGGCAACTACCTTACCTTGCCCTTTGCCGGAAGCCTTGGCTGCATAGTCACGTTTGTTCACAGCGGCTCCAGTCACCAATGATGCTTTTTCAGTAGCATTGTTTACTACTGTCTTCGTAGCCAAACGGCCTACTCTGCAGACAGTAGGAAACATTTCGATAATATTTTTGAAAATTTAGTAGAAAGGCAGCAAAGTAGGATCGAACTGGTTACGAAAATCACAAATTCTTTACGTAACGATCCGTCCAGTGCCGATGGGCGGATGCGAGCGGTATGAGGTACGAGGGGGGAAAGGGAAACCAAGAGTAGGCACAGGCACATAGTGAACGCGTATTTAAAGTATCTATGGGTCTGCAATGCATGTTTTATAAGAATTTTAAAAGTTACGAAAGGGATTAAAAGTGATTTTCAATTTTGGTTTAAACATTTTTAAGTCTTGAAACTTTTTGATGGGTCCATGAAAGCTAAGAAGACGTAAAAAGTTGTCTAGTTCTGATAAAGTCGCGAAAGCAGTTTGAGTCACTTTGATTCGACACATTCGATATGAAATTGAATCTGAAAATTATTTATTTCGCTTCGAAATACATAGAAAAAAATCGAACTGGTCTTGATTCAAAATATTATGCACCTGAAGCTACAATAAATATGGGTGCTATTTGGACTATAACCATTAATAGCGTTAACTAGAATTTTCTGGATTCAAAATATTATGCACCTGAAGCTACAATAAATATGGATGCTATTTGGACTATAACCATTAATTGCGTTAATTACAATTTTATTAAGACTGAGGAGCTAACGCACTATTTACAAGACTAGGCAAAAATGTAGCCAAGGCATAGAAGGTATTTAATATGTCTGAAAGTTTGGCAAAATTTATAGTAACAACAACTCTACAAATCGTATAAAAAGGGTGGAACCCAATACCAAGTAGGTGATGTAATGCCTATTACGGTCTAGAAAATCTAACTTGGCTTTAAGGCTTCAAAACGCATAAAATGACCCTAATATTCTAACCCTAAGATCCTAATATTCTTGGAATTGCACCATCATGAGCATGTTAAACGTGTCATTGATCAGTCTGTTCTAATATTTACCATTATGGCTTTCAAGTGATGGTACCCACCCGCGCGGACTCACTAGGGCCGTTTTCCAATTACAGCACAAGAGCGCATTATGCGGCATAATGCTCAACCAAGCTTCAGCATAATTCGGCATTGTGCGTCACTGAGTCGCATTATGATTGGAAAACTACCATCAAGTAATGGTTAATTACAGATGATGATTAGTTGAGCATTATGCCGCATAATGCGCTCTTGTGTAATTGGAAAACGGCCAAGAGCTCCTACCCCCAGTAAATATTGACCATCATTTTACTAAGATTATATTTCATCCCATATCATCTCATCTCATTTCATTTCATTCCAGTTGATTAATGTCTTAAATTAATCATCTTCATTTCATTTCACTCCATATCATTTTTCATAAAAATATGAATATAAATTAAAATAAAACATGACTTAAAAGTCTTAGTTATCAGGTCATAAAATCCCTAAAAAAAAAAAAAAAAAATTAAGAGGTTAGGTTCGTACAAACCTGCTGTTATTGGTCTACTGTGAAAAGCATTTTTCTTTAAACAGTGACTAGAAACTAAATTTTGTGTCGCGTGTGTTGAGTCTAAATGAAGATGGAATACTTTGCTCCAGAAAACGCTTCTTTAAGCAACAATACACGAATGTATGTATGAATAGGATTTTTAGTGATTTATGTAAATATAGGATTATTAAACACTATTACACTTCGAATAGTTTCAAGAGCACTTAGAAAATAAAATGTCTATTACAGATTGTGCTGTCAGTGTGCTGTACCTATAGAAGCAAACCCCTCAAATATGTGTGTAGCTTGTTTAAGGGCTCATGTAGACATCACAGATGGAATACCCAAACAAGCGACATTATTCTTCTGTAGGGGTTGTGAAAGGTAATATTATCTGATTAAGACAGAAAGAAGTTAAAAACGTGGATAATTAACACTGAATTTGAAACTGTCACAGTAAACAGTTTTACAATTTGTTCTGTCGTTATATTTTCTGAGAATCAGCTGTACTTACTATTAAGTACTATAATTTAGAGATGATGAATAATTTTCTTCTTGCACTTTCACATAATGCTCATGGCATGTGCAATGCGGCAGCTTACTATGTCATCTTATCATGCTGCATAGGGCATCAATTTCACCTGAGATTTGCACTGGCCGTCTGCCTGACATTAATCCTCATTGGGGTTTAGCTCCAGTAGTAAATCCATTGCAATAGCGAGGGACTTTCTCTTTCTTATTTTGATGTTTTATAAAATAAATATTAAGTCAGTAAACACTTGTTGATTATTTATAAACTTGTAAGATAGTGAAACTCTTCACAATTTTGCATATCATCATTGAAAATACATGTAATTTTCAAGTTATATCATCTAAATAATTTTTTTTAGATACTTGCAACCACCCTCTGAGTGGGTTGTGTGTGCATTAGAGTCACGTGAACTCTTAGCTCTCTGTCTCAAGAGATTAAAAGGATTGAGCAGAGTTAAGTTAATTGATGCTGGTTTTGCTTGGACTGAGCCACATTCGAAGAGAATAAAGGTATTTTGATGATTTAACTGTCTTGAACTGTCAAATATGTTGTTTGCATATATCTAGAAGTATCCAATAATAGTGAGAATACTTTCTATCCAGTTTTAGAATTAAAGTGAGAAAGGTTTCAAGTAATGATTAACATTAATTGTATTGATTGAGAATAAAGAGTTCAAAATGAGTATTAAAATTCATAAGAAAATAAAAGTTAAAATAAAAGGAAAATATATTAAACAGATATTATCAATATGTTTCAGTCAGTCTCAAATATATTGACAAATGTAATGATTAAATATAAGGACAATATTGCTCATTCTGTTGTCTGAAATTACTGGTTCAATAATTAAAAAATTTCGCATACATTTTGCAATATTGAATATAAATAAATAAGTATCCAAATAGATTACCATTAACATTCCCAAATTAAATACATTTCTTTATACAAACAATAATACTTAGCCATTAGTGTATGGTCCAGGGCAACATTTATTTGGTATTGAGAATGGTTCTCATTCTAAGACTTAAAAAGAATACGACTAATATACTTATGAATGCTGTGTCACCAGCTTACATTGATATTATGTAACAGTGACCAAACAAAAATATTAAATGTAACTTTTTTTGCTAAAACTATAAATGCAGTAATTGCTATCAGATATTTTGAAGGTTTTTTTTTAAATTATTTCTATTTTGATGTTGCTATTAAACTCTTTTGAATTTTAGGTAAAACTAACTGTACAAGGTGAAGTTATGGGAGGAGCAGTGCTCCAGCAGACATTTATAGTTGAATTTACAATTCAACATCAAATGTGTGATGCTTGCCATCGTTCAGAAGCGCAAGATTACTGGCGTGCTTTAGTGCAAGTACGACAAAGAGCTAATAACAGGAAAACATTTTACTATCTTGAACAATTAATATTGAAGCATAAGGCTCATGAAAATACTCTAGGGATCAAGCCCAAGCATGGTATGTAAAGTTTTCTAAAACTTGCCTTTTATCACAATAGAATGCACAAGATTTATCTGTTAATTAGCTTTTGCCCGCGACTCCGTCCGCGTGGAATAATTAATTTGGCATAATACTACATTTTACCCGCCTCTTCATTTACGTAGAAATTGAAAATATTTTTTAATTATAAAATGTTATTTATTGATGCTTCACTTGTATTGGCCTTACCGTGATGTTAAATAACCTATAGCCTTCCTCAATGAATGACTTATCTAACACTGAAAGAATTTTTGAAATCGGACCAGTATTTCCTGAGTTTAGCCCGTTCAAACAAACAAACTCTTCAGCTTTATAATATTAGTATAGATTGGCATATTGTTATGGTATTTTTAGAACTCTTCAGATTTGTAGAAGTCAATACTGTAGCTGATTTTCCTTATAAAACATGGGAAATAGATTATTTCATAAAACAAAGCATCACTGGTAGCCAGTGATTTGATATTGTCATTGTCATAGCTGTTCATCATAGGTGAGGGCGATCACTTCAGACTCTAATGGTGGTAAAATAAAGACCAAACTCTAACACTAGTGTGAATACTGATATATAATTTTAATCTATAAATGATATTATTGATATGAAAGAACCGATACCACTGTTTTCTCGGCAAATCTAATTATGTTTATTGTCAATTATCATATTTTTAAATAATTTCAGATGGACTAGATTTCTTCTATTCAACAGAGAATCATGCGCGCAAAATGGTTGATTTTATTCAATCTGTTCTGCCTATAAAATGTCAACATTCCAAGAAGCTAATTTCGCATGACATACATAGCAATATATACAACTACAAATTTACATTCAGTGTGGAAATTGTACCTCTGTCTAAGGACAGTGTTGTGTGTCTTCCAAAGAAACTTACCCAACAATTGGGATCCATTTCACCAATTTGTTTAGTGCACAGAGTAACTAGCACAATTCATTTGATTGACGCTAATAATGGACAAGGTAAGTTGTGGCCTAAAGAGTCAGACGTCCAATCTACTCATATCGATGTGACAATACTGATGCCCAATTCCTGTAGTCCTATAATAATTTTTACACAAATACACAGCTGACACCAGCAGTGTAGACATAACACCGCGTAATAAAAAATTTAATTTGCGTAATTACTGGTGGAAAGCTCTCTGAGCGCAGAACCCTTTTTTTTTTTAACGCTGTGTAATCCATTAACGGATACCCGGTCGAGGGGGAGCGCACAACCCTAGGTGTCACCACTCTCCCTACTTTTACCGCGAAGGTGTGTAGGGTTCCGGTCTATAGAGTCACACACTTGTTATAAAATATAATGAGAGTAACAATACGTAAGGGTACTGTTAACCAAACATTTAAAGAGTAAAATTGAAGAAAAATGCTGTTTTATTTCTAAAAAGTCACAAAATTTACCATAAAGTGATTTCAAAAAAACAATAGCATTGTTGAGCTGTAACTAAATAAAATATTTTAAAAAACAATGTGTGAACACAACACATACTTTATAACAGATCCACACATTTGCTAGGCCCTATTACAATAGGACGACAATAGGTACAAATTAACAGTAATAAAATCTAGTAATTACTGTTAATTTTAAAGTGAAGAAATGTATAACACTCTAAAATTACTCTTTTGTTTTCAGTTTGCGATGTATCATCCACTGTTTACTGGAGAAATCCTTTTTCACCCATATGTAATCCTAAACAGTTGGTGGAATATATTGTTATGGATATTGATATACTGAAAGAACATGTAAGCTAATTCATAATATAACTATAATTTACCAACTTAAACATTTCATTTTTACATATTTATTATAAAATTTAAGGGTATTTTAATGGTGAGATAAGAGTGGCCCTTGTCCTGTGCACACTGAGTTTCTCACTGCATCTTCTCAGCAGTTTGCGATTCTGATTCAGTGGTAGAAGTGGTAGTGGTGCTAGTGTTATCAAATTCTCTCAGGTTGAGCCTGTGACCTCACCTACCCGTCCGGGCGTAGCTGGAATAGCTTAAGCTACCAGTGAATAGGTAGGAATAATAAAAAAAAGAAATCGAAAGAAAAAATGTCTACAAAAAGAAACAAAAGTGCAAAAAAAATAATATAACCCAAATGTTATTGTAATAAATTATAATATATTACTATTCTATTTACTGATTTTTAAAATAAAATAATTTGTTTTAGGAAAAGAAATCTTTCCCGGGACAGGGTATGGTGTCTAACAAACACGTGATTGCTGACGTCTGGATCGTTAAAGCCAGCGAATTAGGCATGGACATTAGTCCCGTACACACTAGGACGCATCTAGGACACATCCTGAAACCGGGCGACACCGTTCTAGGGTGATTATATAATTATTTTTTTTTCTTTAATAGCAAAATATATTTCACCAGCTAATTTATAATAATCAAATCAAATCAAATCAAAAAAAAATTATTCAACATAAATGAAAGTACATACTTGTTGAACGTCAAAAGAACTACCATACGCCATGTGTTACGGGCTCAAAGGCAAAACAGCTCATGTGTCAAGGTGATTAGCGGTATCCACTTACGGTGTTTAGGGGTTCCAGCATATACTTCTACGACTGTTAACTTGTGCCGACCTGTCGATGCTAGTTGAAAACTAGAAATTTGGTGTATGACTCTACATAAAGCAGTGAGAGGGGCATGAATTCAGCTGTTATAATAATGCCACGGATCTAAGTCATAATTTATTATTTTTAGTTTCTTAAAATAGTCTTATAAAACAAAAGATTCTTAATAATTCACAGCAAATATTTGTTTTCATTTTCTAGATATAATTTAAGTGAATCAAACGTTAATGATACAAATTTCGATAAACTGGATCGAAGTAACATCCCCGACGTGTTTTTGGTGAAAAAGTTCTATGGTGAAAAGTCGGCTCGGAGGAGAGCACGTGCTTGGAAACTCAAACACATGGCCGAAGAGTTTCACGAAGGCCTCAGCTCCACTAATGAGTAAGTATCTTGTTTAATAATCAGATGCGTCGGCACGTAGTGGTAGGGTTGATTAAAATGTCCAAAACTGGAAGTTTACTTCAGTAATTTGTAATATGGGCGTTTGCCATTGCCCTGTAGAGCACCAAAAGGGGCCACCTTCCGCCGAGCAGATTTTACGACTCGATAGACCGACTCCAGATTTTGTTGTTTGGAACAAGCTTTTACGTACGCAAAATGATCGTGAAATTATCATCAGTGCGATACAGAACTTTTCTAGATAATACTTTACTCATTGTATGGCGTCTCAAGAGCCCACATGGTTGTGGATAGGAACAACCACACTGCTCGTCCCTGCCCCGAAGCAGTAACAGGTTTTGGCATGAGGGGTAGGACAAACGTTACACTACTATGGAGACTTAAACCTGATGTCTCAAGATTTCTGGTTACATTCACGTTATTGTATCTGTGAGTTTCGATAACAAGTTAACACCAGACGGGCCGTAATTTCATTCACCCATATATGAAGAATTGTTTGAGATGATTCCATCATCTCGTTTACCATCGCACCGCCCGGAGTAGAGTTCATCCATACTACCTGGAGCCATTGCGGTCATCCACACTGCGGTCATCCAGAGATCCTTTTTGCCACGTACCATTCGGCTTTGGAATGAGCTTCCCTCCACGGTGTTTCCTGAGCGCTATGACATGTCCTTCTTCAATCGAGGCTTGTGGAGAGTATTTAACGGTAGGCAGCGGTTTGGCTCTGTCCCTGGCATTGCTGAAGTCTACGGGCGACGGTAACCTTCATCATCAGGTGGGCATTATGCTCGTTTGCCTACAAGGGCAATAAAAAAAATGTAGTTAATAAATATAATATAAAAAAAAAACTGTAGTTCACGTATTGCAGTATTGTAAATTTATATGGTGCATCTTTCATTTTCAGTGACTACAATGACTTCCTTGATGATCTCGAGGAGGATCCTGCATTCAGACAGAATGTTAATATTTTTAAAGATACTAGCAGAATTGCTGTGGATACAGACGAGATCGATCCGTCACTTCCTCGTATTACACTGGCCGAAATGCTCGACGATTTAACTATTGAAGATGTGGAAATGAGCGACGTTTGACGAATGCTGACTTATTGTTTTCTGTTGTTAAAAATCTAATTTTATCTATGGAATTGAATATATAAAAAAATAATAAAGAAATTGTTTCTTTGTCCTTAATTGAGTTTAACTTGTATCAGCTTATCATGTTTGTGAAAATGTAATATTCGTGCCTGAAAAATCTACATTTATATACTGTTTTATCAGAAAAAATATCGAAATAGTGATAAGAAAACAAATTTAAATATAGACAGGTAAATATTTTAAATTGCTCAAATCGTAAGTGAATATTTGTCAGTTTTTAGCTATATTGATATACAGACCGAAGTTAGGATTGTTTCTTGTGCTAAGGCCGCTGAAAACAGACGTGACAAGTATACTAAGGTCCCGTATATAAAAACGTTTGACATCGAACCCGGCCGGACCCTGTAGTATAATAGTAGTAAAGTCTTAATACTATATCATCCTTGCTGGACCCATAATATTCTCTACACAACACCAGGCTAAAGTCTAAGGCTATGTCATCGTCTTCATCGAACTCGTCTATTATGACGAAGAGTTCGACGTGTGAGCTAACCCCTATGGGTTATCCATTATAAGATCCAGCGAGAAACTCAGTGAGCTGTGTATAGACATCTTTTGCGAGTCGTGATTCCGCTCTGGGGTTAGATTCTGGGAAGAACTGCTCTTGCTAAAGAGTGTGCAAACTCTCAGGTTGAGGTCGTGAACTCATTTACCAGACCGTGAGTAGCTGGAATAGCTCTTTAGGCTACCCGGGACAAGATAGAGAAAAAGGAGGTAGGTTCGGTAGAAAAAAAAAGAGGTCAAAGCTTAAGCTAAACGGGTGGGCCTTAAGATGAACATCAGAAGAAAGAAAGACGTTTTGGCAAAGAACAACTGCTGCCTAGTTTCGTCTATTAAACTTAGTGGAAAAGCATGTATAGGCAGCGTGTGTTCCGATAAGCACATTCTGCCACTATGATGGCGGCATACAATTGCACCACCTCAACTCTTTCCGCTGGTGTCATAAAAGGCTACTAAACAATTCAACGGAGAATGGGCAGTAACTGAGTCTGAGTATGATACCAAGAAGGGTGACGGCAATAAGTTTGTAATGTCGATGACAATGAGCTCGTTTGCCCATCCATGCAAAAAACTGTCGCCTTTCTTGGTTGGACGCGAGTAACTTTAGTTTACTAATAAGAAAATTTCTTTATGTAGGGAAAGGCTGATGGTAAATATTAAAACTGGTATCAATGACGGTGCCAACTCACTGCAGTATCCACGAAAAACAAAGCAGAGATGCAGTCCGGAAATATGATTGGCCACTGCGTCGAGGTTCGGCCTTGTAGTACCTACGAATGGAGCAAGTTTCGGCTGTGAAGAGGGACGTCGTCCAGTAGGGAGACCCAAGTACTGCTGGACTGCACGGAACGGGATCCGCCCAAGCTCCAAGTGCCAGACTGGAAAGATGTTGCGCAGCGCGGGGACGAGTGGCTTAGTGGCTTATTGGTTACTGTCGGAGGCCAAGACACACTGGGGTCACACTGCTAGCACAGTTGTGGTAGCAGTCGACTGCTTGTAATTAAAAAAAAGGCAAATGAGCTGATATTTCGCTTGTTGTTAAATATTATGATTAGGTACTAATTTTTTTCCCCACTGAAGATCCGACGGCAAACTTTTTTTAAGGAAGGATTAATTGTGGCCCGAAGGCCTTTCCGGTTTCACGAGGAAAGGTGGGCGAGCAAAAGCTCAGCCAAGAAGGGATGGCATTTGCTAACAGCTGCCCGAGCGCCTCCAAAAGAGACCTAACAACTGAAAAGCAACTGCTTCGCACCGGATTGGAATCGCGACCTGCTGAGAAGACTCGGCGTGAAACTCAGAGGGCTGATGCATGGGTTAAGTTGCACGGTTACCGGGAACCTAAGCATGCTCCTAGTGTTAGTGGCTGACTCCTGCGTGATCAGGATTCGAGGAGTAGTCAGTGGCAGCAATGATAAGGCGATTATCATGATCATGACGCATCGCCTTATCGAAGTAACGTTCCGAGTTCTGCCCACGCAGGAGCTAGACAACGATAAGGCGATAATCACGACGCATAGTCTTGCCTTGCCGTGTGCTTAGTGCGAGTTTTTTAATACGCTTTTATTAGTTTCAGACGTATGTACCTATATTTGTAACGGAATCTTTGAACATGATTTTGACCCCCTTCAAAACGTCAGATTAACTCGAAATTTGGTATACTTATTAAGGACCGATGACAATATATTTAAAATAAATTGAAAAAATTGAAATTCAACTAAAAAATGAAAAAAAAAAAATGTTTAAAAGAACTAACAAAATACGCTTTTATAGAAAATCCAACTAAAAAATAGTGAAAATAGTGTAGTTTTTCTTACACTATTTTTAATTCATAATTATTAAAATTTATTTTCTATTTTTTAGTTGGATTTTCTATAAAAGCGTATTTTGTTAGGTTTTTTAAACTATTATTTATTAACGTGTATGCAGTTGGAACAGCGCCCCTAGCGTACAAATTTTTGATAACTTTTACGCTATCGAGAACGTTAAAAAACTCGCATTAAACAAAATGTTCGCTATTGTTCACTTGGATTTATATTGATTTACTTGTGTGCTAATTAACCTATATTATACCTAAATCCAATCTTAGATACATTACACTTTACGTAAACAATATTCAATCTCTCTATGGTACCTATCTTTCGAGTCAGCGCCAGGATAATCTAGCTAGTTGAAGCAGCTTAACTACGGGTGCTCCTACAGCCTTATCAAAGTACCGTCGAGAAACTCAGTGGGCTCTGTCGGTTAAAGATTTAAGAACGATTACCAGACATACACTTACATCACCCACATTGAATAACGTTGGTGCAAAATTAAAATGGTTATAAATTTGAATTACTTACATGCAAATCACAGTAATCACAATCAACTTATCAAGGGGGATTTTTTTTTTACTTGCATTATTAGTATTTAAATAATTTAAAAGTTTCCAGAAACACATATTTTATCTGGTTATACATGATTTATGAGGGATAATACGCTTTTCAATTAATCCCATGGTGATTTTATTTTATTTGGTGTAATATTTCGATGTTTCCTACGTGCTAATGATTTTCAGAGGTGTGACAATGCAGTCCCATATCATTGTGTCGAAATATTATTGTCCGACTCTCGAGCAAGGTTCCAAAGGAGATAATAATATACTCGAGATATGATAAAAAATACGATTTATCTAATAGACTACTTACCCGCATCACGGCTGTAACAAGGTCTAATACGAGTACCGGTAAACATTTCATTAACTTGGATAAAATACTTAGTACAGCGTGTCAAGACTATATAAGGTTGGAGCGCCGTCGTTATCGTTCATTGGCGGGTGAAAGACCGGCCAAAATGAAATTCCTTGTGGTAGTTTTAGTATTGGTGAGCTCTAGTTTTGCAAACCGGCTTATTTCATTAGGTAGGTGACAAATTTTTTTTTTTTCTAGAACCGTAGAAACACAGCTACGTAACTGGTCTAGTGTCGAAAATTACTTAAGCAATATACAAGTCATTTGGCAATTTTTAAAGCAAGTCTTTACCTACGTAAATTTATGTGTATTTCAAATAAAAGTAATGTTGTTTTCTCTCTTAATATTATATTAAATAGCTATAACTCAATTCGTATGTAATTCGAACAATGCACGTGATTGACAAAAGTTTTTATATTTTTTATTTGAGCATCTCATGAACATGGCATTAACCGAAGTCATATGGTGTGCTATATACAAAGAAATTTTACTATTTAATAAAGTTAGTTAAGTTTTAATAAATATTGTTGTGGTGGGGCTTGATGGGATTTAGTAGTAACCAAAACATTAATGCAATAAAAATCAAAACGACATTTTTATTATAGAAACAGTAGAAGATGTTCTAAAGAAAATACTGGTTAATGAACTGAGTGAAGAAGACAAAAGCCTACTAGAAGATATAATTGAAATCTTGCATAGACCTGAATACGTTTCTGAAAATTCTATTCAATACGCCAGTCCAACTAGAACGGTAAGTGCATATTATTATAAGTATGTAGTATAGTTCTCATTTTTCGTATACCTACCTAACATAATTTTTTTTACGACGAAAACAACGGGTTTATAATTTTAGGAAACAAATATTTAAAAAACTCCATATACTCCGATATACCCTACTGAACCAAAATAAGCCTACCGGGAGGCGATACACCGCCAATCGGTCGGTCTTCATAGATATTAAATTTGCGGCGCGCTAGAGTGTTAGTAGCACGCAGTCTCAACCCCTCCGTTTGCCCTGAATGCTCATCAGGGAAGGCTGCTTCATATAGGGGTCGGTGCTGGGCGTAGTCCTCCAGCCCACGGCTTTACTCCTTTGGCGGAAATAATGATCGTATCAGAGGATAGGTAGTAGTGTGAAAGTCAGGCTGTAGTTTTGCTTTAGTGCCTATAGAAAAAAATAGTTTGTAATGATTTGATCGTGCGAAAAAATATATTATCTTTGAGTGGAAAATATTTACATTTAATGAATTTATTCCGTAGGAGTAATCTTAATCCGTAAGGGCTTAGCCTGCCTGAATCGTAATGTCAGTGACGACAAGAAAGATATTAATTAAGTAATATAATCGGTTTTCGGTGTTAAAGACAAAGGAAAGATCTTCCACCGAGCTCGGTATGGAGAAAAAAAGGTCTTTTCGCATCCCACGAAAAAAAAGTTAAACAACTGTTGACGTATGAGGAGCTTCTCCAAGCTTGTCATTGTTGAGACACCTGCACGATTTAAGTAGACCTTCAGTGCCCGACGAATTAATGAATTATGTCGGGATCACCAGTTTAGGGGTTAACGACAAAGGGAAGATGTTCTGCAGAGCGGATGTAATTGTTCGGGCGACTGACAGTCTGATTTATTGTTCGGAGCTTTTATACGTATATGCAAGCTAAAATTTAAAATGTTAGCGAGATTCAGGCATCTGTCAAATATTTTGTGTTCTATGATAGCTACCGGCTGCCGGTCCGAGCGTAGCTAGAATAGCCCCTTAGGTTACCAGCGAATAGGAAAAGGGAAAAACCGACAACACAGTTACCACACGTATCTTCACTTAATACGGTTAAATCGACTTGGCTGCTTTAGTTCTCTTTATGTTTGGGAATGCCTACACTTTGTGCCATAGGATTTTTTGGAAAATCCGCGAAAAGTCTTTCATATAATTCGTGAAAGTCACGGAATTAAGATAACATGATCCCTATTAAGCTCGTGGCAAAGATAAGGGTTTGATATTGTGCCTAATATTACAAGGCAAAGGTGTATTAAAATATTTTTTGTTTTTAAAATTTAAGGTGTGTTTCTTGATGAATAAAAATTTTAAGATTTAATATTTATCCGACAGTTTTCTACACATTTTTTTTTAATTTTTCGTGAGTTGGAATGTGCGGTATGCATTGCCCATTTTTTCCCCTACCTATGCTGGTAACCTCTAGGGGTTATACCAGCATCATCGAACATTGCATTGCCCGGCATGCGTAAGAATACAACGCTTTTTGTTTCTATAGGAATACCCAAAATTTGTAAAGTTATGATCTCTTGTCACTGATAATTTAACTTTGATAATTGATTAAATTCATTGATTAGATTTTTGAAAGATAAAACGGACGTTAATTCAGACATTTTATGTGTATTTATATAATGTGAATTATAATCTATATTAGGCTAGTCGATTTTACGTGATAATAATCTGACCAGAAAATTACATAATATTATGCCTTATTAGTAGACGATACTGATCACGGTATAAATACCTTTAGCTTTTTTTAAATAATAAACATCATGGTTTTGATATCAAAAAGCTATCGGAGTTCATAGTGAATAACGCCTCTCTTGGTTATTGGGTTTCAATTGCAATCGAAGATTCAGACAAGGACGCGCTATCGGGTCATGCTAGCACGCAACTACCTTACCCACGCGTATTAAGCAGTTAATGGGACACAGCCGTTGTGAGTGTCGTCACTTGGTGTAAGTACATTTTAAAGCAATAAAATCATTCTTCACAGACCCTAGACTGCGTCATCTGTCGGAGTGCTTTCAGAACTGCTATACAGGGACTCAAAGCTGGGCAAACTGAAGAAGAATTGACGAATGTTATATCTACACTTTGTATAACATTAGGAATTGCTGGTTACGGCGTTTGCAATGGAGCTGTTTCACTAAACATTGTATGTTAAAAATAACAAACTTAAAAAACATTTTATTTATCTTTATTTATTACCGATGATAGGGGGTGGTCACCGTTGCTCATAGACATCAGCAAGACCAAGGGACAAGTTAGCCGCCGTCTATTGTCATCGCAAGTTTGAAACTATAACTTATAATTAAACTCTAAAAGATGATGTTGCTCTAGTAAAAATGTCACACACAATGCTTGCAGAAATACATTAGGCTAGTAGTAGTACCTAGTAGTAGTAGTAGAAATGCTATTACCATTGTAGATAGATAAGCATACGGCCCAGGTGATAGGGGGTGGTCACCGTCGCTCATGGACATCAACAACACCGAGGGACAACTTAGCTGCTGTCTATTGTCATCGCAAGTTTTTTTATGTTGAGTATAGTTTTTACAGAGAACTATAATTATTGTTGACCAAGGAAATTATAACTTATAATTAATAATACTTTAAATGACGAAAAATGCAAAAATTATTAAATAATTATACACAATTCCAACATTGATTTATAGATTGTCAAATTACACTTCTCACATGTTCTTGAGTTTTCATTCAGTGCTAAATACCTTTCAGCCAATAATTCGTTACATTGTCAAAAATGAACCACAAGCTACAGCAGAAGCATTTTGTGGTTTAGTGCTACAAAACGTTGGAAACCCGAATAACTGTCCCTTTGACGATCAACGATTTGAGTGGGAAGTAACCCTCCCCGCGCCTCCTGCTGTGGAAGCCGTAAGTTTATTGTTGCTTAGCATTAATTCGGTCCCAAATGTACAATTTTATTTTTGCTAGTGATAGGACCTCTTGTGAGTCCGCACGGGTAGGTACCATCGCCTCGCCTATTTCTGCCGTGAAGCAATAATGCGTTTCGGTTTGAAGGGTGGGGCAGCCGTTGTAACTATACTGAGACCTTAGAACTTATATCTCAAGGTGTGTGGCGCATTAACGTTGTAGATGTCTATGGGTTCCAGTAACCACTTAACGCCAGGTGGGCGGTGAGCTCGTCCACACATCTAGGCAATAAAAAAAAAATTAAAGGGTCTCTCAATCAAATTTAAGGTGCCAGTTTTCGAAACTAAACCATTGACGATTGCGATAATCACCGACGCTCATCTCGATCCTCTTTATGAAGCTTTCGGAGTGGCTGATTGCGATGAACCGGTATGCTGCAGAATAGGACAAAGACCCGCAAGTAATTACATTTACAAATCGCACATCGACGAGTCTGTTGTCGCAGAGAGCTTAACTAATGTTACTGGAGAAATAAAATTGAATTTGAACGTTGCACCAAAGATCAGAGAGTTGAGGAAGAAGTCACAAACCAGATTTTCGAATCGGCACACAGCACCGGCTGGTTATTGGGGTGATTACAGGAACTGTGACTCCCCTATTTGGGCTTTCGATGATGTTATTGATAGAATAGCAGAGACACATAAGGTTAGTTATGAAATGATTTCAATAAGTCTTATGTCTTGTTTCTGTATATAAAATTGTTTAATATCTTTCACATGTAGAACATAGATGTTTTGTACTACATCGGTGACACTATTGATCACGGTGTTTGGGAAACGTCTTATGCACTAATTAATGACATGAACCGATATTTAATCGAAAAAATAAGGAAAACCTTTGGAGATGAAGTACAGGTTATACCTGTACTAGGAAACCACGAATCTCAACCCACCAATCAGTGAGTTAAAATAACGTAATTTAATTTTTTATATTACTAAAGCTTCATGCTCTCCATTCATTGCAATACAACTATCTTCATCCTCACATCATGATTATCAATTATTCATCTACGAGTAGGTACATGAGCAAAGACCTTATATTAATTAAGAATCCGAATTTTAAAATCACTTTTGTTTTAAATTTACAAAATTATTTATTGATTACTTCATTAATTTTGTCTAATTTATAGGTTTGCTCCCTCAAGGGTAGTTGGAGATCATTTGAATACTACTTGGCTTTATGAAGGGTTAGTTGATAAATGGGGATTCTATTTGACTGAAGACTCTAAAAGGACATTACTTGAACGCGGAGAATTTTCTCAGTTGGTGAGACCCGGTCTGAGGGTTATTGTACTCAACAATAATGTCGCTTATAGATATAACTGGTAAGTAAATTGAATTTATATAAAAAATGGTAAAAATTTCAGTAAAAGTATTTATTATAATGAAAAGCTAGAGATCCGATATTATTGAAGACGGCCAGCTGTCTTTTGCTACTGCTTCTAATTCCCCAGTATACATCCGCAAAAGTACTGGCCTGATTTATTTTTCTACTGAACTCACCGGTACTGACAGGATAACATTCAATATTTTTTTTAAAAACTAAATATTTTGATCTGTTAAATTATTTATCGATTAATTTGTGTTTACGGATGAAGTAGTCTGTAGTATAAGTAGTTTTATGTCTACGATTCCAGAAAACAAAGAGCGAACTCCGCCCCGTAAGGGCGTAATGTCAGTCGGCACCAACAAAACAATGCACCAGCATCTGCCAATTTCTGGTGTTCAGCATTAATGAGTTCCGGTTTGAAAGGTGGGACAGCGGTTTTAAAATACGAGAAAGCACAAGTCCGGCCTCGCGTGGAGTACTGCTCCCATCTCTGGGCCGGGGCTCCCAAATACCAGCTTCTTCCATTTGACTCCATACAGAGGAGGGCCGTTCGGATTGTCGATAATCCCGGTCTCACGGATCGTTTGGAACCTCTGGGTCTGCGGAGGGACTTCGGTTCCCTCTGTATTTTGTACCGTATGTTCCATGGGGAGTGCTCTGAGGAATTGTTCGAAATGATACCGGCATCTCGTTTTTACCATCGCACCTCCCGCCACCGGAGTAGAGTTCATCCATACTACCTGGAGCCACTGCGGTCATCCACAGTGCGTTTCCAGAGGTCTTTTTTGCCACGTACCATCCGGCTATGGAATGAGCTCCCCTCCACGGTGTTTCCCGAGCGCTATGACATGTCCTTCTTCAAACGAGGCTTGTGGAGAGTATTAAGCGGTAGGCAGCGGCTTGGCTCTGCCCCTGGCATTGCTGAAGTCCATGGGCGACGGTAACCACTCACCATCAGGTGGGCCGTATGCTCGTCTGCCTACAAGGGCAATAAAAAAAAAAAAAAAAACGAGACTTCGTCCTCATGTTAAATTGGCTACCGACATTCACGAAGAGTTTTAAGCTCTTTCATCCAAATACACAATAAAAAATATATATAAGTTGTAAAACACGTTTACTTATTCGTTGCTTCATTAGAGATATTTGTCCTAGATGCTCTTTAATTAATTCGATTTTGGTGAAATCTAGCAATAGTTAGCTTATTCTTATCAAAAAATTATCTAGGTATTCGAGGACACAACGGTCATTAGGTACCAATTAAACAATAATGAATCCATTTGTAACTGGGAACGGATTCCTATCAGCAATCACGCATTGATTAACAAAATTTGAATTAGATAGTGATATAAGTGGATAATAATTGGTTTGATTATTTCATTAGTTTAAATGACGAATGCGGATTTGTGTGACGATTTCATATTCATAGTTATCAACACTTATTAATGTATGTACATAATAATTATACACCAAGGCTTCACGCAGTCCTATCTATTCTTACCGCCACGCAGGCATGCGTTCCCATGCAAAAGAGAAAACCAATATTCCAATGAAACTTATTGATTGCGACCTGATTATGGTGGATAAATTATGAGTTTTTAAGCATTTTTCACGTTAGGTAGGGTTTCTAAAATAGACATATCTAATGTCTCATGGTAAGTGAAGCACATGTCGCGGGGCTCGTGAAAAGATAAGAGATGAGGAGTTCAAATGTTATAGCGCTTGTTGAAAGAGCGGAAGGAAATAATTTATTCCAAAATTTGATGGTAGGTACGTGGGAATAATATTGTCAAGAGATCGTTATCAAGTGACCACAGTCACACATTTCATAAGAAGGATAAGCCTTGTGGATAAGCGCGCCCATCTCTGCTTCAGTAATGGATCCAGATTATCATCAACATTGGTCAACTAAGACGTACTCAAGGGATTTTACTGGTGGTAGGACCTCTTGTGAGTCCGCGCAGGTGGGTAAAACCGCCCTGCCTATTTCTGCCGTGAAGCAGTAATGCGTTTCGGTTTGAAGGGTGGGGCAGCCGTTGTAACTATACTTGAGACCTTAGAACTTATATCTCAAGGTGGGTGGCGCATTTACGTTGTGGATGTCTACGGGCTTCAATAACCACTTAGCACCGGGTGGGCTGTGAGCTCGTCCACCCATATAAGCAATAAAAAAAAAATTGACCCTTTTCATCCCTTTTTTTGCCCGCTTTGCATTAGTCGTCGCTTAATCGGACCGTTGAGCGCGGCACATTACATTTTCCGATTCACGGTTTTAGCGGCGAATGATCTTAGAAAGTTCTTGACATTTCAAACAACATCTTATACTGTTTTCGTCTTATAGGTGGCTAGTTTATGACCCCTTGGACGCAAAGAAACATTTAGATTGGTTAGTTGAAGAATTATACAAAGCAGAAATAGCCGGAGAGAAAGTTCATATACTGGCACACATACCTCCTGGAGTTCACGACCTCACATACACTTGGACTAGAGAATATAACAAAATAGTTAACAGGTGAATAATTGTAGTACCTATTAATAACATTAGGCGCAACCTGCCAATGACAATCGACAACCTGAACAACAATTTAAATAGTATTCATAGACAGTAGAAGTGGTTACCAATTTTATAAAATATGTGCATACGTTATTTGATTGGGCTCTTAAATACTCAACACCATATGGGCCATGTGATTGTCTATGCGTCTGATTTCACAAAAAATGGCCAATATCTCGAGCGCTCGCATGAGGTACACATTAAAAAAAACCTTGCGCGGAAAAAGCGACGCTTGCTATCTTTTGTCTAATTTTAAATAAATAAATGAAATACTAAAATTAAAATCACTATGAATATATAGGCTCATAAATCATTTCATATTCAAAAGTATGATTCTATTTTTAGATTCACCAACACAATAGCCGCTGAATTCAACGGGCACACTCATTCTGATGAGTTCAAAGTATTCTACAATCAGCAAGGTACACCAATTAACGTTGCGTGGGGAGGAGGTAGTGCCACCAGCTACACGTTCTACAATCTAAATTATAAGATTGCTACTATAAACACTCGGACATTCGTAAGTATTCTAACGATCTTTCTGAACTCAATACATTTTTGATCTCCATAAAATTCCGCTCGCATATAAAATCAGTCCGCGACTGTGCCGCGTTTATTCCGACTCTACCCCATGGTCTGTAAGCGGAGTAAAATGTCACTAAGGAACAAGGTTACACTTTACAAAACATGCTTATGGGCCGTCATAACTTACGCGAGTGTGGTGTTCGCTCACGCGGCCCGCACACACACAGACACCCTCCAATACCGTTTTTGCAAGTTAGCCGTCGGAGATCCGTGGTTCGTGAGAAACGTCGACCTACACGACGACCTGGGTCTCGAATCGAAACGAAAACGCTTGAACTCAGCGTCGGAACGTTACCTCGACAACGCAATGCGTCATGATAATCGCCTTATCGTTCCTGCCACTGACTACTCCCCGAATCCTGATCACGCAAGAGCCAGTCACTGTTGACGCCCTAGAAACTTCCCTACGGATCCACCAGATCGAATAACTCTTACATTAGACGCCTTCAGCTTTAACACTAGTAACAGGTTTAGGCACCCTGGCAACCGTGCTCGTTGAACTCGGCAAAGGGTTCGACGTTCAACCAAACCGCTGAGTTTCTCGCCGGATGTTCTCAGCGGGTCGCGATTCAGATCTGGTAGCAGATTTATTCACGAAGCAGCTGCTCTTGAGTTGTTGCTCTCTTTTGGAGGCGTTTGGGTAGCTGTTAGCAAATCCCACCCCTCTTGCTGAGCCTTTGCTAGCCCAACTGTCCCAGAATTATATTAAAAAAAATGATTTTTTTGATGATGAATGAATGTTAAAATATTCTTTTTTTTTATTGCTTAGTTGAGTGGACGAGCTCACAGCCCACCTGGTGTTAATTGATTACTGGAGCCCATAGACATCTACAACGTAAATGCGCCACCCACCTTGAGATATATATAAGTTCTAAGGTCTCAGTATAGTTACAACGGGTGCCCCACCCTTCAAACCGAAACGCATTACTGCTTCACAGAAAAATAGGTAGGGTGGTGGTACCTACCCGTGCGGACTCACAAGAGGTACTACCACCAGTAAATAAGTTTAACGTGAGCACAATGAAATAGACGGTGTAGTATTGACTGAATCATAATAAAAGCGTTTACGCTTAGTGTCTATCAGAAAAAAATATCTAAATATTGTTTATTTTATTTTTAGGAACCTCTGAATATCGTGAACTATGCTTACAATCTAACGGAAGCTAATTTAACTCCAAACCGAAGGCCGCATTGGTTCCAACTATACGATATGAAGAATACGTTCGGTCTCACAGATTTGTCGGCAGTGTCAATGAACGATTTAGTTTACAAAATGGTAACTACAAACAAAGAATATTTGGAAAAATACGCAGCTTTTTATTCAAAATTAAGCGACACACGTTGGCCAAATTGTAATATTAACTGCAAGCTGGACAACCTTTGCAAAATTGTTGTAACTGTTTTATGGGAAAGGCAAAGATGTGAAGAGCTTCGGCAACTGTATTCTGTATCTTAAGAAAAGAAAGAGAATTTTGACATTTAATCAATGACAATTAGTTTTAAAATTTTGACATTGTATTTAACTTACCCGACACTGTAATTGACTTGCCCAATTAGCAAATAATAAAATTTTCAGAAGTATTATGTCTTTAACTACATCAATTTAAAGTTATGTTTTGGAATTATGAATGAAACATTTTGAACAGTTCTTATATATTATTCTATTCGCAACAACATTTTCAAAAATAATTTAACTTGTTTTATTTCAAATACTAGCCAGTAATTTTCAACCAAGGTATTTCAGGTTTCCATTTTAGATCTTCACTGGATATTTTATCTAATATTAATATCTGAAACAAACAAAAACAAATGATGACTGCTAAGTATAAGTACCTATAAGATAGTTGTATCTTCATTTCCCGACACCATTTAAGTCGTGGCCTAAAGGATAACACGTCCGATGCATTCGTACCTAGCGATGCACCGGTGTTCGAATCCCGCTGGCAAGTGCCAATTTTTCTAATGAAATACGTACCTAAAAAATGTTCACGATTGACTTCCAGAGTGAAGGAATGACATCGTATAGTAAAATTCAAATCCGCAAAATTATAATTTGCGTAATTACTGGTGGTAGGTAGGTAGGTAGGTGAGTCCGCACGGGTTGGTACCACCACTCTGCCTATTACTAGAAAGGGTAAGATTTGCTAACAGCTACCCGAGCGCCTCCAAAAGAGACCTAACAACTCAACACTAGCTGCTTCGCGAATGAATCTACTACCGGATCGGAACCGCGACCCGTTGAGAAGAACCGGCAAGAAATTCAGTGTGTTGCGTTTATGGGCTAATTTGCAAATCAGAGGACATCTTTGTTTATTGTGTGTTTATAAGTGCTTTAAAACTGTATTATTAATGTAACTGCATTAAGATGTAATGAAATATATGTTATTTTTTTTAGCTTAGATCATCAGAACTCACATTCCACTGATATTAAGCTAATACTGAAATCTATAGACACAACATGAATGCTGCATCCCCTAACATATTAGGTCGGAATAAGTATTTGTTTACGTCTGATAATTAATAAACAGATTGGTCAAGCTTCTTGGGTTTCGAGAATAAGGCAATCTTCCACTAAACAATAGGAGACAGAGCCTTGTTGATATGCCAACTGTGTTCAAGTGTAAAATATGTGACTAAAATTCACATTCTGAGTGCATGTTATGACTCTTCAAATATTATATATGTATATATAGTAAATGCATTGAAAGTTATGATTATTAAAGTGTCAGCATTCAGCAATTTCAGTTCCAGTTTGTTGGGTGGGGTAGCTGTTGGACTGTAGTACTGAAACCTGGAGCTTATGTCTCAAGTTGTGTGGCACTATTTACGTTGTTGACGGCTCCACTAACTATTTTACACCAGGTAGGCCATGAGATCTTTCATTAAACAACCTACACTTAACAATATATATACCTAATTACTGGTAATCCGGTACAATATGAACTTACTATTAAAAAAAGACTAACCTGACGCCTGATAAAACTGACAATTTTCTCTACATTTTCAACATCTGTATTTTCTGATAATGAATAAAATCTTCTCCATATTGCTGCTGCTAAAATTTTATCATCACTAAGACCTTCATCGTAGGCTACAAGGGCAGCTTGAAATTGTTCAGAGAGCTCTGATACTTGTTTCTTTGCAATTGATGGATTTGCACCCTGAAATATTTAATAATTAAAGTTTTTTGTTTTGTAATCTTTTTTTTGTTTTTATTTTCAATTCAGTATGTAAACAATTTGTTTGTTCAAGAAAATAGCAAGGCATGCAAGGTAGAGGTAGAAGAACAGCTTGAAAATAAAAATTATCTATTATGTGACTTGAGGTTTCAAATATTGTCATTATGCAGTTTATAATTTTTGAGGGTGAAATTTTTGAATTACATAATGTTATTCCTACATTGTGAAAGTCATTCAAGAACATGAGCCAAGTACATATTTCACTAGAAAAATTGGTACCTGCCTATGGGATTTAGTCATCAGCATACTGTCATTCCCTAATAGGAGTACACCAAGCATCTTTATTCCATAGGCCAAAACAAACTTAATCCTTTTTTTATATTATATACTTTTTTATTAAATTTTCACCTCTAATAGCTTAATCCTACTAGAAACATCAGCCCACAGTGCTTCCACTATGCAATTCCTGACAAAATGACCATCTCCTTTAACATATGTTTTCTTCTCTTTGGCTGTATGAGCTATGTCCTCAGCCATGTATCTGACCATCAACAACCACACATGTAGTTCTGTTATGCTAAACCAGGAGGCAAGGGTATCAGGAAGTTCAAGCTTTTCAAACCATTCTTCATAAGCAATATTAGCATGAATACTTTCGTATAGAAAATAACCTGTAAGTTTTAAACGCTGAAAAAAATATTTATGAGTGTACAGACTAAGATAAAAACAGAATGGAAAACATTTGTTTAATAATATTTTAAATTAATATCGAAGTTTCTGAAGAAAATTGGTCAAAATAAAATTATTAATATTTTTAAATAACTTTCAAGAGGAAATTAAATAGAAGCAATGTAGAAAATTAAGCAATCAGTGCACAACAATGCATAGGTTACAAATATCTAGCTATTTTCTTTCATTTAATTTAAAATAACACCTTTAGGATCTAAAGGACAGTAATTGTAAACTAAAATGAAATAAACATTTAAAACAAAATTGATAATGTCTTTAAAGATATTATGTTCAAAAATAAATAAAGGAGCTCATTGTTGACTTAATGAATCATATTTTTAAGAAATACTAAAAAACTATCACATATTTTATAATCCATGTCATACCGAAAATGCATACTAGTTTCAAACATAAAGATGTTTCAAATAAACAAAAATGTCTGTGAAAAGTCAATAAATACACAATGCAGGAGCCAACGCTAAACAGAAGAATGTCACTTATTCTAATAGGGTCAGACTCTACAGAGTTTTTGTATCTTCCAAATGATGTTGAGAATTCTCTTAGGAGCTTCGTTTTTTTAGTTTAAAACAGCACTTACAGTTCTGTCCTGATCCATCCATCCGACGGCTTTCATAAACTTCTTTACATAGCTATCTTCAGCAGCAACTGTGCTGTGTTCTCGATAAATCTTATTGCACTTGATGATTCCAGGGTTACAAATATTTCGAATTTTGTGTCGTTGTTGTAACAATACCTATAACATTATTAAGTATCACTACGAAATAAAAATATAATTTTTAGAACAAATTTTTTGTTACATACTTGGGCTATTACTCGGCTGTTCAGCATTTTTGTTTCTTTGAGATAATTTCCATTGATTAATAAACTTGCTCTTTAAGAAGTTAACCTTATTTAACGTAAAAGTTTCATTTCACTGAATTTCGTTAAATAGGATTGGTACCCAAGCTATTCTATTTAAGTGTATTATGTATTCGATGGCTTAACTCTAGATTATACACATATATAATAGTGATAATACTGATTAATTACATATGGGTTATGTGTAATTCTCTTTTTATTTTTAATTCTGTCTGTAGAGTACTTTATATAGTACAAAATGACATCTCTATGTTTCATTTTTTAATTTATAGCCTGTGTTAAACACAGTGTGTTTATCATCTTTTAAGCCAAATTTTTATTTTCATTTTATGGTTCAATATACAAAAAATTGTATGGAAGGAAAAAATGAACTTGTAAACTGGGCCCATTGCGTTTCTAGCAAAAAAAAATTTAGTGGGGCGCGATTCCGATCTTGCGGTAGATCCTGCTAAGTACTCTCTTTCCAGAGTAGATGTCAGCAAATTCTTTTAGGCTGAGCCCCGTGAGCTCGCCCACCATTCAAGGTAAAACCAGATTAGGTTAGGCAAAAAACAGGGTACATATTAAAAAGAAAGTGCATTCTGTTTCAATTACTTTGGCTTAGGACCTTGAAAGTGAACTGTTTGATTTTTCATTATTAATCATCATCATTATCATCATCATCATCATAGTAAAGATTAAACTTAAATACTTAAAATTGATTATATCTAAAAAAAAGCATATATGGTACGATTAAATAAAAATAATCAAGTTAAAATTGTATCTACTTTAATAAAATACCGGCATTCCCGCATAATTTTTGAATGGCAGCGTGGTAATCGATTTAAAAGCTGCAGAGCTTCAGTGAAACTAAATCATAATGTTTTAACGGAAGCCCGACGTAGGTTGATTTATTTTGTTAAATTAGTTAGGTTTCAATATCTATTTAATAATAGAAACGCATTAAACTTTTTAGGTCAGTGAAAGTGCACCAGTGTCAGAAAATAAAACTAAGTCGCTGTGTGTATATGTATAGTACAGGCAGTCAATGTGTCTAGAATTCTGTCAAAATCTTACGGAGCTTCACCATTTCGCTCATTTTAAACCATTTCATCATAAATGACTACAATTTCAAATAAATGCACTCAATTCTGCTACATTCCAATATCAATAAAACAAAATATGTTTAAAATATGAATTGAAGATTTTTTTAAGGACGACGGTGATTAGCAATCTGAAAAAAAAAGGTGGACTCAATCCGAAATTGAAGTTCTTTGGCTTTACACTTTGAGCAATTTTTACAGATTTGTAATTTGACAAAAATGTACGGTAATTTGTAACTTGACTTTTATAGTGTACGGGAAATTAGTTGAATAATTTCCTGTGCCTTTGCATGTGTATGATTAGGACGAAAAAGTCTATACTCTATGACTTTTAGGTTACATAATTTATTTTGCGGCTAGCCCATTTTCCAGACTGAGCAGCTGATTTCTGAAAATGTTGGGGGCAATAAGTCGAGTTGGAAGCGGCATTTTAGCCGTTAAATCAGTTGCTGAGAAATCCCTTTCAGAATGTGGAAAAATCGTTGCAGTCAATGCCGTTAACAAGAGGGACTATGCTGCTAAATCTGCAGGAAAAGGCCAAGGTAAGGTTGTTGCCGTTATCGGTGCTGTGGTAGATGTGCAGTTCGAAGATAACCTGCCTCCGATTCTAAATGCCCTTGAGGTACAAAATCGATCTCCCCGCCTCGTACTTGAGGTAGCCCAACATTTGGGTGAGAACACAGTTCGGACCATTGCCATGGACGGTACTGAAGGCTTAGTCCGTGGGCAACCCGTACTAGACTCTGGCTCACCAATTCGTATCCCGGTGGGAGCTGAAACCCTCGGTCGCATCATCAATGTAATCGGCGAACCGATTGACGAGCGCGGTCCCATCCCCACCGACAAGACTGCTGCTATTCATGCTGAAGCTCCAGAGTTTGTCGACATGTCTGTGCAGCAGGAGATTCTTGTAACTGGTATAAAAGTCGTCGATCTGCTCGCTCCTTATGCCAAAGGAGGAAAGATTGGGTTGTTTGGCGGAGCTGGTGTGGGCAAAACTGTATTGATTATGGAACTGATCAACAATGTTGCCAAAGCCCATGGTGGTTACTCTGTGTTTGCTGGAGTAGGAGAGCGTACTCGTGAAGGAAATGATTTATACCACGAGATGATTGAATCTGGTGTGATTTCTCTAAAAGACAAAACATCCAAGGTAGCTCTAGTATATGGTCAAATGAACGAACCTCCTGGTGCCCGTGCTCGTGTTGCCCTTACTGGTCTCACTGTTGCTGAATATTTCCGTGATCAAGAAGGACAGGATGTACTGCTCTTCATTGACAACATTTTCCGTTTCACTCAGGCTGGATCAGAAGTGTCTGCTCTGCTTGGTCGTATCCCATCTGCTGTAGGATATCAGCCTACTCTGGCTACTGACATGGGTACTATGCAGGAAAGAATTACCACCACCAAGAAAGGTTCCATCACATCTGTGCAGGCTATTTATGTACCAGCTGATGACTTGACAGATCCTGCTCCAGCTACCACTTTTGCTCACTTGGATGCTACCACTGTACTCTCCAGAGCCATTGCTGAATTGGGTATCTACCCAGCTGTGGATCCTCTTGACTCAACTTCCCGTATCATGGACCCCAATATTATTGGAGCTGAGCACTACAATGTTGCACGTGGAGTTCAGAAAATTCTTCAGGACTACAAATCCCTGCAGGACATTATTGCTATTTTGGGTATGGATGAGTTGTCTGAAGAAGACAAGTTGACAGTGGCACGTGCACGTAAAATTCAGAGGTTCCTCTCACAACCTTTCCAAGTAGCTGAAGTGTTCACTGGACATGCGGGTAAACTAGTACCACTTGAGGAAACTATCAAAGGATTCTCCAAAATTCTAGCAGGGGACTATGATCATTTGCCAGAAGTAGCATTCTACATGGTTGGACCTATTGAGGAGGTTGTGGCCAAAGCTGATACTCTTGCTAAGAATGCTTAAAAAGTCATTTCATGTGAATTGATGAGAAAATACTTGTATTTCAAATAAATTTAATTATTACAAAAGTCATTTTTTGTTTCAACCTGCATTTTTTATTTATTATTTAATAATTAATCACTGTCACTTGAGATGGGTGATTGATGATTTGAGTTTCCGTTGAGCTTCAGTTCTAAGCAGTTAATGGTGGTACTTGGTTACATCTTCCTATTGCAAAATATATTACGTATTAGCTGAATAGGGGTGCAGATTATTGCAAAAACTATTCCTCATAGCTAAGAAAACAATTACCATGTTATTTTAGAAATTTTATCTATGCAAGATTGATTGTTAATGGTATATACGGTTATACCAAATAAGGGTATGAAGAATATTAGAAAAAGTTAATTACTGGTGCTAGGGCGCATGGACATTATAAAGGAAACAGCATAGATGGTCAAACTTTTTTTCCTCCATAAGCTGGGAGGCTTGATAGGCTATGCCAGCGTACCCTAACGAGTAGGTAAGCTTTCGAGGCTCAAACCTGGATGGTCACAGTCGCTACAATGACGATGAGAAATGCGATTAATTGAAGTGCAAGCGTTTTATGAGTTTGCATGGGTAGGCGTCACTATCCTGTTTATTTCTCCTACGAAGTAGTCATGCATTAAAGGGTGAGATAGCCATTATATAATGCAATAGGGACTTTGATCTTATGTCTCAAGCTTGATTGCAGCATTTACATTATGGTATGTCAATGACTTTCGGTAACCATTTAACACCAGGTGAGTTACAGGTCAAGCTGTTTAGTAGAATATGAAACGCTTCTTACGAATGCCAAATATCTTAGAAAGCAAAAATAAATGAGCATACCCGACAAAGATGTTAAAAGCGGTATTTCGCGGCTGGACAAAGATTGTTGCATTGCAGAATGAAAATAAAATAACATTGCTAAAAAAAGGCCTTAAGATAAGGTATAGGAATGGTATGTGTGCCAACAACTGCCAGTAGATAAGTACCACCGACGATTGGAGTTTACTCTGCTTACAAATAATGGAGTAGTCTGTTAAGTTTTTTATTGATTTATTGCAAAAACGGGTGAACGAGCCCTCCACGTTTTAATTCGTTCAGGCATCACAAGGCGAATAACGCACCCAGATAATTGGGAGTCATGAGGTCTCAGATAATTGGGAGTCATGAGGTCTAAGTCTCAATTGTGTAATATAATACCCTCGTCCTTGAAACCGAAACGGATTAATCAGGACCATATAGTCTCAGAGGAAAGGCGGAAATATAACGCCGCTTCCAGGTCCCACAAGAAGGTTATTGTTATTGCCAAGGCGAAGTCGGAGCACGTTGCTAGAATTGGCGAGCGACTAGAGAGCTATCCTTCTGGGAGCCGTGCTTTTTGGTCGCTCACCAAAGCTGCAGAAGGAAATTTTTGCAGGTCTAGTCTCCCAACACTGCGCAAGTCCGATGACAGTCTGGCCCATAGTGCGAAAGAGAAAGCTGACCTTCTGGTCAAACTCTTCGCCTCGAACTCGACTGTGGATGATGGGGATGCCACACCACCGAACATCCCACTGTGTGATAGCTGCGAAGCATCGCACAGTGTGCAGTCAGGCGGGTGCTCCGACTCCTGGACGTCCATAAGTCGAGTGGGACAGACGGAATCCCCGTAGTGGTTCTGAAAACATGTGCCCATGAGCTGACGCCTGCGCTAACGCGTTTGTATCGCCTCTCTTATTGCACTAACAGGGTTCCGTCTTCATGGAAGACCGCCCATGTCCACCCTATCCCCAAGAAGGGTGACCGGTCGGACCCATCGAGCTATAGGCCTATCGCGATATCTTCCTTGCTTTCTAAGGTGATGGAGCGAATAATAAATACACAACTCCTGAAGTATCTTGAGGATCGCCAGCTCATCAGTGACCGACAGTAAGGTTTCCGTCACGGTCGCTCAGCTGGCGATCTTCTTGTATACCTTACTCACAGGTGGGCTGAAGCCTTGGAGAGCAAGGGCGAGGCCTTGATATCGCGAAGGCCTTCGACAGGGTCTGGCATCGGGCATTTCTGTTGAAGCTACCATCTTACGTAATCCCCGAGGGTCTCTGCAAGTGGATCGCTATCTTTTTGGATGGGCGGAGCATCATCGTCGTTGTAGACGGTGACTGCTCTGATACCATGACCATTAACGCTGGCGTTCTACAAGGTTCGGTACTCTCCCCCATGCTGTTCATCCTGTATATCAACGACATGCTGTCTATTGATGGCATGCATTACTATGCGGATGACAGCACGAGGGTTGCGCGATATATCAGCCATCAGAGTTTCTCTCGGAGCGTGGTGCAAGAAAGACGATCAAAACTTGTGTCTGAAGTAGAGAACTCTCTGGGGCGAGTCTCCGAATGGGGGTGAACTGAACTTGGTTCAGTTCAACCCGTTAAAAACACAAGTTTACGCCTTCACTGCGAAGAAGGACTCCTTTGTCATGGCGCCGCAATTCCAAGGAGTATTCTTGCAACCTTCTGAGAGTATCGGAATACTTGGGGTCGACATTTCGAGCGATGTCCAATTTCGGAGTCATTTGGAAGGCAAAGTCAAATTGTAGTCCAAAATGCTGGGAGTCCTCAACAGAGCGAAGCGGTACTTCACGCCTGGACAGACTTTTGCTTTTTAAAGCACAAGTCCGGCCTCGCGTGTAGTACTGTTCCCATCACTGAGCTGGGGCTCCCAGATACCAGCTTCTTCCATTTGACTCCATACAGAAGAGGGCCGTTCGGATTGTCGATAATCCCATTCTCACGGATCGTTTGGAACCTCTGGGTCTACAGAGGGACTTCGGTTCCTTCTGTATTTTATACCGTATGTTCCATGAGGAGTGCTCTGACGAATTGTTTGAGATGATCCCGTCATCTCCTTTTTATCATCGCACCTCTCGCCATCGAACCAAAGTTCATCCATATTATCTGGAACCACTACGCTCATCGACACTGCGTTTACAGAGGTCTTTTTTGCCACGTACCATCCGGCTTTGAAATGAGCTCCCCTCCACGGTGTTTCCCGAGCGCTATGACATGTCCTTCTTCAAACGAGGCTTGTGGAGAATATTAAGCGGTAGGCAACGGCTTGGCTTTGCGCCTGGCATTGCTGACGTCAATGGGCGACGGTAACCACTCACCATCAGGTGGGCCGTGTGCTCGCCTGCCTACAGGGGCAATAAAAAAAAATAAAAAAAATGTCTCAGGGCCGAAATAGGCAAGGTTGTGGTACCTACCTGTGTGGGCTTAAAAGACTACCACTAGTTATGATACATTATGTACGTAACATTTATATACAATGTTACGAACAATATCTCGGTTTGTCTTGACCGCAATGCAACCTTTACCCGTGCGTTTTTGCAGCATATTCGTTTACAAGACAAGTTATAAAAATTGTGTTGTGATCAGAGGAGCCGACTTTCTATGTCAATAAAATAAATCATAATCATGTACATGTTTATATATTTACAAGAGGATGACATATAACAAAAATGAGCCATTTATCACTTCTGAAAGAATTGAACCTAAATCAACACCAATTTGTGCAAAAGCAATTTATTATAATTTAGAAGACTCACTCACAACTTTAACAAGATCATTCTGTTTACTAATTGTATTATTAGTATTACTACTATCTACATTGCAATCACCACTTTGTTTAGCACACTTTGTATCTGCTATTGAAATAATTTTATTGTTGCTTTCACCTATCTTCAAAACTGTATCTTTATCGAAATTATTAGGAGAAATATTTTTGTTATCATCACTCTTGTCCGAACTAGTAGTTGAATTAGGAATAACCGGCGCAATTTCATTAACTGATGCTAATTCTGCCGTTGGTCTAGGTAAGGCACACTCGGGAACCTTAGGAACTTTTACTACTACTACCTGATCAGACATTTTTTCTTCACCAGGGATCTGTTTATTTGCATCCTTTAGTTTAATTGTTTGGAACTTTAAAGGTGTGTTAATTCCTTTTGCACTGTCTTGGTTTTTAATTGGTTTGATCACTAGTATTTTAGTTTTCATTCCGGCTTTTGTAAAATCTTTTATATTTTTATTAATTAAAGGGTTATTTATTACTTCTAAACTCTGTCTTCTAAATTTTACCGGCAAAAGAGGAGGTACATTTACACTGTTTTTGGATAATTCTGATGTTACATTTTGTTGATCTTTATTTGAACTTGTGATTTCTACAGACTCTTTCTGGTTTAAATTTCCTTTTTCAGTAGCTTTAGCACCATCGTCTTTTGATTTGTAGAAAACAGATTCAATTGTGGGACTAGAATCAGTCTCTTTGTCTTTTTTGGGTGATGTTTTATCATTTTTAGGCACGCTTTTCGGTAATAAAGGTCGCACGAAAATGTTTGATAGACGTCTTTCTTTTTGAACATTCACAACAACGGGAAAATTTGTTATTTTCATGTGTGCTGCAGATTTTTCTACAGATTTTTTACACAACAATAGAAATGCACCGGAGCATTCTTTGTTGAAACTATCGTAGTTCACAGCTGGTTCTTGAATCTTTTTCTTCGTTTGATTCGCCTTAGTTGTAACTACAGACTGGGAATCTCGATAACCTTGTGCTTCCATTTTCAATAAATTTGATAAGTCATATTCAAAATCTTCGTTTTTGCGTTTGGTTCTTCTACGGACTGGTCTTCGTGAAGCTACGGTTGTTGTTACAATCTTCTGTTTTTTAGATAAGTTTTCACCAGCATCGTCAATATCTGATGAATTTTCTTCAATTATTTTACTGGGAGAAACATTTTCTCCAGTGTTTGATTCTTTCTCTTTTGTTTCGTCATTATCTGTAACATGTTAAAATTATTAAAAATATGGATAATTGGATGGATGGATGTTTCAATAAGAATTCTTAGTACTCTCTTACCAATTATTGTAGGTTCACGTCTCCTTTGTATTTTACTGTGATGTAATTTACGTTTCCTGGTTCCTATTTCAACGCGAGTACTACTTGAAGAGCTGTCATCAGATAATCGACTCGAATCACTGGAACATCTACTGGGTCGTCTAGAATCAGGGCTGGTGTCATTTGAAATATTTGAATCTTCCTCGATTCTACACATTTCCAAGGCTTCAGGTCCGTTTATAGCCTTTACAGTACTATAAACGAAATCTTTATCTCCTTTCAACTTGTGGACCACTTTTACGTGTTCCGGTAAGTTTTCAAAGCAGTAGTGTTTAAAGTTACATAATTTACAAGCGTATCTCATCCAATTATGATGTGATGCGGCATGGTCGAAAAGCTCATGTGCATTATTGAATTTCGTCTCGCACTTTTTACAAAGTAAGCTGTCCATTTCGATATGCGGTTTTATCTTTTGTTTTAGTGCCATGAGATTACTTTTTTCCAAATGTTGGGCGAAAGGCAGCCGAATTATTGGTTCCGGAGTGACATTCCGCGGTCGCTCCTCTGTTTTCTCCGGAGACTCTGAGGGCTCGCGTTCTTCTTCGCTGACCTCCATAGATTCATCGGCTTCCTTCTCCTCTTCTTCTTCTTCCTTTTCTTGTTCTTCGATTTGCGGACTTTTGGAACCGTTTATTTCTTCTTTTGCTTCGTCTCGGACAACGACTTTGTTTTCTGAAAATCGAAAGTGATTGACTATCTATTTTCTAAGGTTTCATTTATTAATTCCACAGATGAAAAATGCAAACTGACCGTCGGCGTCGACCGGTTTGAGAGGCAGTTGAAAGATCGAAGGCTCTCCCTTATTGTAGTCCTTGCGGATCTGTATCTCGATGCGTTTAGAGTCTGCGCGGTCGGTGCGACGGATGGCGGCGAGCGCGCGCGTGCGAGTGAGACAGGTGTGCGTGTGCGCGGCGAGCGCGGCGCGACGTTCGAACGCGCGCCCGCAGCCCCCACACCGCGGCACCTCTCCGTCGCCCTCCATGTTGTCCATCCACGCCTGCTCATAATGTTAAGTCGATCAAACAATGTTATTATGGAGTACATAAATAATCTACTAATTAATTCGTCTGATCATGACTGATTTAATAATAATGGATTGGAGTGTTTATCATCATATCACGATTATGGATGGCATACATAAGTTTTGTTAACAGTGCATAGGGTTTAAGTAAGGTCTATCTGGTTTTCGTGGACTGTGGTAGCTGTACAACATTAGGCGAAATTTGCGAATGCGATCATTGGTGCATACAAAATAAAAACAAAATATAAAGTGTCGAATGCCGAATGATAGGTTGAGAGTGTTGCATTGATGCGTGCCCGCTCCTCACGCCCTACTGCTCGAAATCAAAATTAGCTTGGTTTGTAGAATCGCCAAATCGTTTGATTCATCCATGAATGCAGTATACAATCGATTCGGTAATTAGAGGGTGTGGGTAGTTACCTTTTAGTACATATGATGTATTGAATTGGAAAACTTACACAATGAAAGACGACAAAACAAAGAAAATACAATCTGATAATATTATAAAGTTAGTGGTAAGGCCAAACCTGATTCTCTTGGTCTATTCTTTCCTCCTCACTAATTTTATTAGCAGCAGCAGCTTTTGCGTTATTCTTGCGTCTCTCATAGGATGCAGGAGGATTATTCATTCTAAAAGCTTTGGACTGTATCGACTCTCGTAATCTTCTTATTTGAGCAGCAGTTTTTCTGCACAAAAAACCAAATAAGCTTAATAGCTTGTTCCTCGCGTGTATCATGACTAGTTAAATCAATTTAATAAAAATAACTTCGTTCATCAAAATAGCTTCTTCTTTAAGTATTCATAAAATTTACATATAACATTCATGAAGAGTAATCTCCAAAATTAATGCAAAATATACTGAATATTCACTAAAATATACTGAATATTCAATAAAATTCACTAAATATTTTGCGTATATTTTCGAAATCCTGTACTTTACTAGGAGTATTAATTAATTCGGAGTAATTGAACTAACTACCTGTGTACTTTGAAAAGATGTCTATAAACACTCCATGAAGTAGAAAAGATTTCCAAACAATCAGGACATGGGTATACAAGTCTACTTTCTAAATGTTTGTACTTCATGTGAAACTTAAGTGTTTTTAGTGTAGAAAATTGTAGATCACCTGGAATAAAAGACAAAGTTTTTTTCAAACATAAATGATGTGAAAATATATTGCACTTCTAACTGGCAATAATTTCAGATTTGCATAAATGGGCCTTTCAAATGTTTGTTGCCATGTTTACATCAATAATTCCTCTTTTGTACATTTGTTTGTACTTGAACATTACTTCTGCAACAACTTAAAGAATATGTATTGTGCATTCTAAGTCCACAATGAAAAGGGTTTGCCATTTGTTGGGTTTGCGGCAGTGTTTTTTTTTAATCAGGCCACTCTTTAAATAACTAGCTAATACATTACCTTCTTTCATAGGAACTATATTGAATAATTCATCATTTTTAAATCAGAAAAAAATATTAAGAAGGAAAAGTACCCTAAAACAGCAACAAGAATAAGAAATAATTGTGGTAATTCATACATCATTATATTACATGGTTATGGTTACATGGATATGGTTTTATCGCATAGATGGATGTACTAGTTCATGGTCCATGTGATGTTTTGTGCTTACTGGAGCACGTAAGTTGCCCACCATGGGACATGAAGACTAAGTCACAATTTTATAGTTAGAAATAGGTAGGGTGGTGATACCTACCTGTGCAAGGTTCCATGCGGTCCCACTACCAGTAAATAATATTTGGATGGATAAATAATTTAATTTCAATATAATTATAAGGCACTTACATGTTTTACATTTAAGAACTCCAGTGTCATCATTTTCATCATCACTGATCTGTATGACATTCTCTGTGTTATGAGGCATGGACCTTTGTATTGTAAAGTTACCATCACTTTGAAGTACAGCTACGTCTCTCGATGTTATTTTCTCAATTTCTTTAACCTGAGCGAAAAAAGAATTGATTCAGTGAAACAAACTGATCTGGTAAACACATATTGAGTAATTGAATTATGGAATTAAATTATAAGTTTTCTAAGTAAAAAATACACATTATCCAGTTCATGTTTATAAATAATTCACTAAATGAAAAAATTATAATGTGTAATTAAAATGAAACTTGCAAAATTATTGGGAGGAGTGTTTTAAAAGCTATATTTCTGCTACACTGCAGAGGTGTATTTGGCTTAAAGGGTATAACAACTATTATATTATCATCCAATTATCACTTCCGCTGCATAACTCCAAGGATGGTGGCTTTTACTTTGTGATATCTCTGGGCCCCTGTAACAACCTAACCAGGTTATATTGAGCTTATTTACATAAGCAAAGCTCTAAAACAAAGAATACTTTTTGGGCCAGGGAATATTGTCTGTCCTGGTATGTCCATTCAAATCTGTCCATGGTGATATTGTTTTAATGTTATATTCGTACTTAACTCCCTCAACATGTGTCTCTTTATTCTGTCTTAGTTGCTGACGGAGTGAGACTGCACAAGCTACTACTAAAGCCCAAGTTATTTCTACTGTGAATCATTAGGTTTCTCTTTAATAGTACAATAGCAGTAATTTTTTACAAAAGCGACTTTAAACTTTAGTCAAGATGAGCGGTGATGTCCATGTTGTGAATGAACTTCAGTATCTGCTCAATTTTCATTTTGAATAAATTCAATGATTCAGATTTCTTATAAAATGGCCTGGGCTGTAATGGAATAATTGTAAAATACATATTAAAGTAAAAAAGCATAATTATTCAATTATAAAAATCAACTAAGAGAAGCAGGTCACAGAAATTAAGTCTCTATCAACACACCTGCTTTTGAATATTATCATTTTGACTCATCTCATCTTCTTCAACTGTTTGAAACACAGCAACTGAGCTATTTGGTATTTTTTGTAAGACAACCTGAGTTTCTTCAGATTTATTTTTGCGCTTATTCTTGTGTGCAATTTTTTCAACAATTTCAGTTAAATCTTTTGAAAGTGGAATCCTTTCATCGCTGTCACTGTGTTCAGCATCTTCTGTTACAGATTCTTTCAAGGACTCTTGATATTCTTCTTCTAAATGTTTTATTTTCATTAATTCTTTCAGCTAAAATAATAATACACATAATCTGAATGTATATGGATAGTGGCAGCTGTTAACCTGTTTTCTTGACATTGTCAATGTGTTGAGCTACAATGACCACTTATGATCAGATAGACTTTAGGCCTCTGCCTTAAAGGGTTATTAAAAGTATACATTAACAATTACTACTACTACTTTTCAACCATATTTTTATAAATTTTTGACCACACAAACTTTATATTCAATATGAGATTAAAATACTATATTAAGTAATAAACATACTCACTGCTGAGGTAGCCTTAACAAAGTGTCCATGAATTGTGGTACTGAACTTTTCTTTACAGTAAACGCGTTTGTGAGATACAAAGTTTGCTAGGCTTCTGAATATATTTCGGCAAACTTTGCATTCATACAAAATATCACACTCATTAGATAGTAAATTTTTAAGCTGAAATTTTTATAAGCCATTAAAGATTTATCTGTATAGTCTATATAGTTCATAAAGTGAGAAACTTGAAATAATACAACTGACAAATTATTTTTTTATTTAAAGCATTGCATTACATAATACTTATTCAGATACAACTTCAGTACATTTAATAGAATTGAACTCTAATCAACTTAACCAACCATTGGGTAATTAGAACACCAAACCCTGTTTAAATAATAGAATATAGATATGTAATTTTGAGAATATATTTTTGAAAGAAAATGATCAATTGTACCTTTTTCAATGTTATCTTTCAGCATTTACTAAGCAAGTGGGTTAATTAAGAGTTTCATAAAAATTATGTTATTAATGTTTTTAACATTTGTTATACCTTTTTCATAAATAAGTCAGTAAGTGGTTTTCTTACCTCTTCAGTGGCTAAGTCAAATATTTTTCTTGCTTGACCAAAACTAGTGATACTGGTCAAGATAGGTTTTCTGAGTAAGGCATAGTCTGGGAGTTCATTTTCTTCATTGGTTTGTCCATTGCCTCTATTGTTTGATTTGCTTTTATCTTCTTTTCCCTTTGATTTTGTATTCACTTTGTTACCAGCCATGTTACACCTAACAATTACAATTTAATGACTTTATCACAAGACATTTACAAACGTAAGTTTGATTTGAAAGCAACATAAATATGAACTGTTATAAAATACTGTAGGTATCAACAGTATATTTCGTGTGATACTGATCAGTTTTACGGAAATCACCAATGTGATATTTATTTCAATTATGCACTGAACTCACTGAATTTAAAATCATATGTTTGACAACAGATATTTTTCCTTCATCTTTATATCCGCATGGTTAAATTGCAAGCAACACTCGACTTCAAAATGTTCGCAGTCTCTCCCTCAATTTTAGAGGATATTTCGCGGTTTGTGGTCACAAATCTTATTCCAATAAATATTCTAAATACTGCAGATACCGAAACCAGTGCTGAAAGGTTTCAACTTACCCTAAAAACCTCACTACCGCTAACTTGAAAATTGAAGACCTGCGACAAATTCACATCCATCACGCCTCCATTTTCAACAAATGAATGGCACCAATAGAACGTAATCAGGTTTGAATGATTCGACTATAGAATGTAAATTTTTGAACGTAGATTTAGTTTTACACAGGTAATTACCTAACTAGTTTGGAGTTTTCATGAGAGAATAAAATTGATTAACATGCATTTTTTAAGATATTTTTATTGATTGGTCTTGTGTCTATTTTCTTTGATTAACTGATATTAATGTCTCTAGTTGCTCTTTGCAGACAGAGTACGCAATTTATTGGTATTCAGAATTGAGCGTATACCGCTTGAAATAACTAATTTATGGCTTTCTACCAATCTTCGGTAATAGTTTATTTGGGTGTGTATAGGGATATCCGATATAACAGGAAAGTTAACTACTAATTAAAACCCATTATTTTAAATGCATAAAATCGTGAATCCCGTGTGTATGTGTATTAAATTATGTTTAAAAGTATTTTAAAGCCCTAATTCTGAAATCTAGTATATTTGCATTTTCTTTTACTTTATTAATAAAAGTAAAGCTTAATACCTCTATTAAATACCAACATACTACCTAACCATTTGAAGTTGTTGGAGTGGACTGATCTTTTACCACAAAGACAGTGCTACCATAAGTAGACAGTACGCGTGAGCTTCGACGTACCTATACCTTTCTCTATTTAGCATGAGAAAAAAAGCGCTTGTCACAGGTGATCTAAATATGATATCTGCATAAATCCAAATTTGATCATGTATTATAGTTCAGTGATTTATCTTGGAGGTAAAGAATATTAATCTATTTAAAAATTCCTTTGAGTTTGGACGTCAACATTTGGGTATTTAAAAAGTCAGTAGTAATACTTAATTCTGATTCATGATTCATTCATTACACTCTGATTTACTCGCGATAGTTATTTTCAGTGACTCGCAATAGTCGATGTGACATCTGTTCATCGACTAAATTATAATCGTGCCTTTCGCCTTAAGTTGCGATTTATAAATGAAGGAATACTTCCGCAGTCACTTTTTTCTTTAATACGTTTTAAAATTTTAATCGATTTTTTTCGAATTTTAGTGTTTTCAATTAACTTTAAACCTTCAACATATGTAGCACACGTAAGTATTAATTGGCGAAATACTACTACTATTACTTATTGTACTACATGGTTATACTCTTTGGTCTATGAAAATAAGGCGATTTATGTTAAATAATTACTTTTTAACCGCAAAGTTAAAAAAAATTAACAGAAAAGGTACCGTACCTACCTACCTACTACATACCTCTTCTAGGTAGGTATCATACTTATTGTCATTATATTTATTGCACTAAAACTTATTGGAAATAGAAATAGGTACGTACATAAAGTATTTTGAAAGAATACTGAATCATTAATTACAAATTTAAATAAAAATAATAAAAGAAAGTAATAAATACATCTCTTATTGCTAATTATTGAATATTCGTTTTGATTAGCTGCATATTACTGAAGTACACACAAGTGTGGTTTAAAAGAATAATATCTCAGTTCTTTCAATGTGTATGTATTTAAATAGTGTAATGTATTTATTTTTCAGTCATGACTTCAGAATCTCAAACGGCTGATTATCAAAATAGGAGATGGCAACATATAAGGAAGCTGCTGGAAAGATCTGGTCCTTTCTGCCATCCGGATTTTGAAGCTTCAGCAGAAATTCTAAATTTCATCATGAACTGTTGTAAAGTTCTCATTGTTGGAGCAGGTGGTCTTGGTTGTGAATTATTGAAAGATTTAGCCTTAATGGGCTTCAAAAAGTTACATATTGTAGATATGGATACAATAGAATTATCAAATTTAAACCGGCAATTTTTGTTCAGAAGAAATGATATTGGCCTACCTAAAGCTAAATGTGCTGTGGAATTTGTCAATAAAAGGTACAAATGTAATTGTGATGAGTAGAGTTAGTGTTTAATTGAATGTTATCAATGTACAATAGTTATTATTTAAATTATTAAATAAATACATAAAGTTACACACTTACAAATAGTAGGGGTCCCTGAAGTAATTATCTATAATAGAAGTAAACATCTATTATCCCATTATGATAATTGTTACGTTTTCTATATGAACGTTCATCATTTTGTGAAATCTTGATAAAAATATTGCATAATGGGGGAAGTCTTTACACGATGTAGGAGGCGATGGATGTATGAATTCAAAAGGATTCCCTGACAGGAAGTAGATTTTCAACATTTTCTAAACTAGACTTTGAAGTGCATCCAAAGTAGTGAAAACAGTGTTAGTACTTTTATTCCCATGTCATAAATCTTACCTTTGATTTTAATATATTAAATAATATAGATTTAAAGTAAATTTAATTTGATATTGTTACATTTAAATTAACAATTAACTTTTTTGATTTCTAGTTTTATTTCTATACACTAGCGACCCGCCCTGGGCTTGCTTCGGGAACTGTAATTTATTATTGATTATCAAAATAAGATGGCAGATTTCTTTCCTACTTACTTGACACTTATCATTATATTTTTGTAATTCACACTATATCTTTATAATTTATTATAGTCAATGTCAACTATATTATTGTAAAGTTTCATCAAAATCCATCAAGTAGTTTTTTGGTGAAAGAGTAACAAACATACATCTATACATTCTTACAAACTTTCCGTTTGTAATATTAGTAGGATCTGTGTTATATATTTTTATTAACATCTCCAATAAAATATTGATGATGGCACAAACATTATACAATATTTATCTCCTAAGCAAACCAAGTTTGTGGTTTCAATTCCTTTTTGGCATTTTTGAACATGCATTTTTAAGCTAAGATAGACACCCCCAGCCACACCACACTGCGGGCACTGTGCTTCAGCTGTTTTTTTTTCATTATTGAGACAATTTATGTACATTTGGTATTTGATGTCATTTAAAATGAAATTAAATATATTTGCCAAAATTTTTTTTCTTAAAATGTGATCATCATTCACTTATTTTACTTAAAATGACAGTTGTTGTATTTTTTGTTGAATAAATTTTGTTGTTTTGAACTTTGGTATTTCTTTTCATTACAGAGTTCCTGGTTGTGAAGCTGTAGCTCACCACTGTGCCATTCAGGACCTTGATGAAGATTTTTATAGACAATTCCACATTGTTGTTTGTGGACTTGACTCAATTATTGCTCGGAGATGGCTTAATGGAATGCTGGTATCCTTGTTGCAGTACAATGATGACAGTAATAGTTTATTTTCTTAAAGTTCCTGGTAGTAGGTAGTGTTTTATTTACTGGCAGAGTGTGTATCTTGAGCCTAGGAAAAGGTATTTACCTATTCCTGCCACAAGGCATTAACATGTTCTAGTTTTCTACACTTTTATTATAAAAATATAATTTGTTAAAACCTTTTGTAAGAAAATAATATTAAATACTTTGTGCCTAAAGAGATAATTTCAGACAGAATAAATAAAATTAAACTTGAATAAAAAATTGTTAAATATTTATATAAATAATTTATTATGATTACGAATTTTTCATTGCTCATATTTTGAAAATATTCTAAAAAAAAACAATGTTAGCAACATATCCATCTTTATTGTTTTAACTTTCAATAGTATCTACCTATTGCATTTTAAATTTTGTTAATTTGTAATTTGACAGGAAGTTTGGACCAGAGTAGTGTAATTCCAATGGTGGATGGAGGTACTGAGGGATTTAAAGGCAATGCTAGAGTTATATTACCTGGCATGAGTGCGTGTATTGAGTGTACTTTAGATCTATATCCCCCACAAAAAACTTTCCCTTTGTGCACCATTGCTAACACTCCAAGGTAATTAGTGTAACTATATATCTATTCAATTGTTAATTTACAAATGACAAAGTGTTCAATATTCTCATGACTCATATATTATTTCCAGACTACCAGAACATTGTATTGAATATGTTAAAGTAATTCAATGGGCAAAGGAGAATCCATGGGGTAGTTCAACAACTTTAGATGGTGATGATCCACAGCATGTCGTGTGGGTGTATGAAAAGGCCCAAGAAAGGGCAATGAAGCATGGGATTGCTAATGTTACATACAGGTTGACCCAAGGAGTTTTAAAGAACATTATACCAGCTGTTGCCAGTACTAATGCTGCTATAGCTGCTGCTTGTGCTACAGAGGTGAAAGCCCAATTTATTTAAAATCTCGATAGACTTAATAGTCTGTATTAGTCTATTCCTTAAAATGTTGATTCATCTGTTATATACTTTGAATAATATTGGCACAGGTATTTAAACTAGCTTCATCTTGTTGTGTGAACATGAACAACTACATGGTACTGAATATGGCTGATGGTGTGTATACATATACATTTAGTGCAGAGAAAAGGCCTGATTGCGTTGCTTGTTGCAATTCTACTAGGGTTATGAAAATCGATCCTGATGCTACATTACAATATATTTATACAAAACTTTGCGAAGATCAAGCTTATTTGATGAAAAGTCCAGGTAAACACTAATTTTTGATGCTCACATTTCATTCAATTTTATGAATAAAATTAAATTTATTTTTCAGGCATAACCACTGTAATTAATGGATGCAATAAAACATTATACATGTCATCTATTAAGAGCATTGAAGAAAGGACAAAAGATAATTTAAAGAAGAAATTAACAGATTTGGGTTTATTTAATGGTGCCGATATATTAGTAGCAGATGTGACTACTCCTAACACCATAACCATAAAATTAAAATTCGAAACTCTTGATGTTGATATGACTAAATAAAAATGAAATTAAACTAATAAACAAATATCCATCAAATTTAATGCGGTCTACTCACTACTCGCCAATGCCTACCTACCTCTTTTGTTTTATTTGTTTCGTACATTGGATACATAAAGGGAACGTAGCTCTTCAGCGAGTTATTTGTAGGCAGGGCGTAGCCGAAACAAAAATATGAAAATTGATTTAAATGAAATTAAATGAGATAAGAATACAGCAAGTGTAGGATCAGAAAAAATTAAGTAACATCGTACATAATAATTGTGAGTTATTGAACCCTCTCAATAAACATTTTGAAAGAAAACGAAAGGGGAATGCCCACTCTCCAGTGTGCTGGGCCCAAGATGGACATCAAAATTAAATATTACAATAAAAATGGACTGATTCAAATTCTTAAATGTGTTGGATATCTAAAAAATATATTGAAATTGACGCCACTATTATAAAAAATATAATAAAAATAAAAATTAGTTTTGAGCTTAATTTTCTATTTAAATAAGTGTCGGATTGTGAGATACTTCCAAGAACTTTTCTTTATGTTTAAGATGTTCCTAATGAATTTTTATCCAATTGTAGTTATTAGGGTATAAAAAAACACACATATATACTTTAAATATTTATATTTTCTTCATCTTCATACACAATTAGTAAATCATCTAAAAATAGCACAGGAGAGCATATACATGGTTTTAAATCTCGGTCAGGTTAAAATTACAATTCACACAATGTTTTTCAGTCGTAGTGTGAAACGTTATTGATAAAAGTAAAATAAATCGAAGAAAAATCAAAACAGCAATTTTGAACGCAAGCAGAAGGACAGAACACTATTACCATAGATTATACACTTAATATATTTGAGAACTACCATATTTTAGCGAAGTGTCAGTCAGTCAGATTTATAAGGGATTTTCTGACCTGGTAACTAAGACCTTTAAGTCATGTCTTATTTTAATTTATATTCATATTTTTATAAATATTATATTATGGAGTGAAATGAAATGAAGATGATTAATTTGAGATATTAATCAACTGGAATGAAATTAAATGAAATGAGATGATATGGGATGAAATATAATCTCAGTAAAATGGTGGTCATTTACTAAGATTTTTTCAGTGGACTTTTTGGAGGATCCCGAAAAGTGACGTCCAGCGGCTTTGTTTCATTTTCCCACATTTGTGCACTTTCACAGATATTAAACAGTTAATAAACCACCGTTATTACATATTTAAACCTGAAGAAACACTAAATAGACAAAATAAAACAAATCACACAACTTCACTCCTCGCGTTCCCGCCAAAAAGTCCTCAGTCAGTCAGATTAAATTCAGTGCTGTCAGTTTAAAGAAAAATAATTACATGAAATTCATATATCGATTATTTTTTTAAATAACCGATAATAGATTTATTGCTTAATCTTTTTTTTACGAGTACACATTATTTTTTAACAATACTAGTAAAGTTTTTTTTATTGCTTAGATGGGTGGACGAGTTCACAGCCACCCTGGTGTTAAGTGGTTACTGGAGCCCACAGACATTTACAACACAAATGCGCCACCCACCTTGAGATATAAGTTTTAAGGTCTCAAGTATAGTTACAAGTAAAAGTCCAATGGGTATGTCTTTGATGTTATTTTATGTGCTTATAATCCATTAAAATCGATTGATTAATGATAATACTTAAAATGATTTATTTATATGTTTTATTTATATACTTAAAATGTTTACTTAATACGTAAGAAGTTTTGATGCTGGCAATATTTTTCCCGTAAAAATCAAAAACCTTGTTTTTTCAATAGAGTTACTTTTTTTAAACTACCGGTAAAATGGGGCGACTAGGTACAAATTCCAACTTTATGACCAATTTTAAGGTAGTTGTTTATGTATATAATGCTATATCAGGATCAAAATGATTGAGTCTTGGAAGCATCTTTGTTGTCCAATTTAAAACTATGCAACTAGCATTCCAGTTTTAGCAAAAAAAGCAAAAATAGGCGTAATCCCTATTTACCTGGAAATTGCGGTTAATTGGGACGAAATGAGAAATTTGCTAGGGATGGCATTACTTGGTTTTAATTTATTTATTTATTCAGTTGCACCAACAAAGTGATCATCAATAAAAAACATTGAAAAACTGACAAAAGTACATGGCAGATGTCACTTCAATTATAGGTGCAATCGACAGTGCATTAACAACAAAATATATATAACTAAAACTTGATTACATTTATTTACTTATGATTAATTTATATTTACTTGGGAAATAATCCGCGACAGATTTGTCCTGTAAGTTGTGAGACAATTAAAAAAAACATCTATTTCATCACTTAAAATTAGTTCAGCGCAATCGGACAACTCCGAATGAACATTGACGGAGACCACGCTACCGTGGACATTATTGTAGTCCCAAAGGATTCTGAATATGGGAGAGTAAGCACCGAAATTCGAACGAGTGGGCTTTCTTATAAATGGTTTATATTTCTTCGTTCTTGGTAAGTACTTAGGGGCTGATATTTTTATCTGGGTTAAGAGATTAGGTGTGTCGGTTATTTCATGGATTAATCAGATTAATACCCCCACTCTGAACAAATATTAAATGTTTTATTTTGTATTACTTAGACATTTTTGTCCACCTTGAGATTTCATTGTTCTTGTTACATGTCTGTGCAAAATCGACTTACTTATATTAAATTGCTCAGCTGTTTCAACTAAAGACTTATTCCCAATTTCATAGGCTTCTATTGCTGTTTTTAATATTAAGGAATCATATCTCTTAAAAGGCTTTGCACTCTTTGATACGTACACGCGAGGCATATCTAAAAATAGAAAATAATACGTAACTGATAATATAAATATTTACCAAACAATAAAATAACCCATTGATAATTTTGAATAAAAGTTCTAGACAAAAACATCATGAATAAAGCAGATTTTTACCAACAAATTTAAAAAATATTGATATAACTACATAAGACAACCCTACAAACCTGTACCTATTTATACTTATGTCGTTTCCAATTCACTCTTTCTCATCCCAATTGACCCCTTTTTTGTTGTTATTTGTACCTAAGACGTCCCCAATATCCCCAAAAACAACAGATTTTTACATGTATTTTTATTTTATCAAATACATTAAAACCAATAACAACTGAGACTTACCTTTAATATATATGATGGTTATAACACTAAATAACGTTTATAAATCACAGTCGTCTTCTATTATTATCAAATAAATAAAAGAGAGGAAAGTTTCTAGCACTAAAATAATTACCACCACAGGAAGTTAATTTGAAACGCGATTTTTTATAAGTTAGCAGCTATTATCATGCATATTCAGAGTTGTTTTGTGAACTTTCAACATTCTACTATTAAACTACAAAAAATGGAAGATTTTGCAACGAATATAAAACTGATATTGAGCGTCGAAAGATTTTCCCGGTTTTTTCCCGATTCGCCTCTCAATCCCTAATCGCCCCATTTTACGGTACTTATTGTAAACCGTAGTGGCGCTTATTTGGAAGAAAGTAAATGCATATTTATTTATGACAAAATTAATGCACTAAGTCTTTTTTTTCTAATCTATTGTCCGCTTTGGGCCTGAAATGGGCATTCCCCTTTGTCTAATTATATCAAGCCTCTCTAAAACCAAAAAGCCACTATTTTTAGACTAGAAGAAACTGAATTGACAAATGTTTTCACAATTCTCACATAACTTCACTCCTTTTTTTGGCGGGAACGCAAGGAGCGAAGTTTCATTAATTGTTCAATTTTTTTAAATGATATTTCTTCAAGTTTAAAGGTGCAATAACGGATGTAAGGGCACAAATGTGGGAAAATGGAACAATGTCGATGGACGTTGCTACTCGGATTCTCCCTAAAAGTCCATTGAAGTCCCAACAAATAACCACCACTTTACTCAGACTTAATTTCATCTAATTTCGTTTCATTATTTTCATCTGAATAAATGGAATTCCGCTCTCTACTATTTTTCTTATTACAGATTATTTGTGTAGAAAACAATAATTGAAGAATTTAAATCTTTCAACTATGGAGTACCGTCTTTTATAGGGGACAAATTGAAATAGTCTCCACCTATAAACAGCAATTAGCTTAAATATCCAATTTTTAAATATTACTAAATTTAAACAATAGTTAATTAAACATTAAATAATTTGCTAAAGTGAAAATAATACAACAAACAATGTTATTTATTGTTGAACGCTAGAACTATTAGTTCATCTGGCTGATATGCATATCATAATAGTCATTAATTCACAAAACAAGAAATAATTAGATAGATACTCAGAATCAGTGGTCGTCGTGGCCTAAAGGATAAGACGTCCGTTGCATTCGTATCGAGCGATGCACTGGTGTTCGAATCTCACTGGCGGGTACCAATTTTTCTAATGAAACACGTACTCAACAAATGTTCACGATTGACTTCCACGGTGAAGGAATAACATCGTGCAATAAAAATCAAACCCGCAAAATTATAATTTGCGTAATTACTGGTGGTAGGACCTCTTGTGAGTCCGCACGGGTAGGTACCACCGCCCCGCCTATTTCTGCCGTGAAGCAGTAATGCGTTTCGGATTGAAGGGTGGGGCAGCCGTTGTGACTATACTGAGACCTTAGAACTATATCTCAAGGTGTGTGGCGCATTTACGTTGTAGATGTCTATGGGCTCCAGTAACCACTTAACACCAGGTGGGCTGTGAGCTCGTCCACACATGTAAGCAATAAATAAAAAAAAAAAAGAATCCAAATGGCACAATTTCAGTCAATGGAAAGAAGGTGACTGAATAGAGGCCCTCAAAAATTTTTTTTTTTCATATTTTCTACTTATTTTCTATTAATTCGTTTGTTCATCATTTGTTCTTGATTGTTCACTGTCAATAATTGATTGTTCTGCATTTGTTTATTTAAAAAAAATTATTAAAAATATATCTATAAGTTAGCCCCTCGATTGCAATTTTTTATATTTTTTCGTCCTTAATGATTCGTAAATATTTATTTTCGATTGTTCTTATATAAAATACGTTTGTTCTCTTTCGGAATTACTCATTTTTTGTTTAATTAACTATTTGTATTAGTTGAATAAATGTATGCAAGATATGTGTACTGCGCATGCGTCAACTATAACGCCTAAACTTTCTACGCGGTTTTAATCGTGAAAAAAAAAACAATTATAAATCCTGAAGGATCAATTAATTGGTCTACAGTTTAATTAAAAAAAAAAAAAAAAAATGAAATAATGTGCATTGGCGTAAAGTTAGACCAAATACATTTTTTCCATCCTCCTACCTATCGTTATGAAGGTATAAAAAAGATAAGTTAAAACCGCGTAGAAAGTTTAGGCATTATAGTTAACGCATGCGCAGTACCAAATATAGTGTTTAATCTATGCGCAGTACACATATTTTGCATACATGGACTTTTTGGCGGGAACGCGAGGAGTGAAGTTGTGTGATTTGTTTTATTTTGTCTCTTTAATGTTTCTTCAGGTTTAAATGTGTAATAACGGTGGTTTATTAACTGTTTAATATCTGTGAAAGTGCACAAATGTGGGAAAATGAAACAAAGCCGCTGGACGCAACTTCTCAGGATCTTCCAAAAAGTCCACTGAAAAAATCTTAGTAAATGACCACCATTTTACTAAGATTATATGTATATGATTATAAGATTATATGATTTTCATCCCATATCATCTCATTTCATTTGATTTCATCCCAGTTCATTATTAATGTCTCAAATTAATCATTTTCATTTCATTTCACTCCATATTATCATCTTTCATAAAAATAAGAATATAAATTAAAATAAGACATGATTTAAAGGTCATAGTTACCAGGTCATAAAATCACTTAAAAAAAATTTGCATACATTTATTCAACTAATTTATATAGTTAATTAAACAAAAAACGAGTAATTTCGAAAGAGAACAAACGTGTTTTATATAAGAACAATCGAAAATGAATATTTACGAGTCATTAAGGATAAAAAATATTAAAAATTGCATTAGGGAGGGGCTAACTTGTAGGTATATTTTTAAATATTTTTTTTAAATAAATAAATGCAGAACAAACAATTATTAATAGTGAACAATCAAGAACAAATTATGAACAAACGAATTAATAGAAATTATGTACAAAATAGGGAAAAAAATTTTTTTTTAGGGGCTAACTTCATTCACCTATGGAACAAAAAGCAACCACGGATTGTTCTCAAAAGTGTTTAGGTAATTTATGTTCTGAGCTACAAATAGAAACTCTTTGGTTCTTTTATCTGTTGAGATTAAGCAACGGGAATTAAATTCACCGAGTTTGGGAATAATTAGGTGAACGGTGCGGAAAACAAATGTGTTCAATTAATCATAGATTTTTATTTTTATGATAAATTAATTAACCCAAAGAATTGTGACTTATTTATTTTTGCATTCTATCCCAAACAGAAATAGTCTAATCTCGATTTTTTGCTGTCTGAGAGTAATTTTATAGGATTGGTTCTTAAAATATCGATTGAGAATCGATCTTAATGGCTAAGATAATCGACTCGTTAATTATCTATTTAAATCTGCGTCCTTACACACGTTGGGTACATTGGATTATGTACAAATTATAGTGAATGTTGGGTAAATGAATAAAAACCAATGTTTATTTAAATATCATTGAAATTGACATTTAACACTAGCATCGTAATGTTACTTAATCATATTTTGGATAAAACAAAGCAACGACGACGTATGTAGATGCTAGTCACTACTCACTACCTGCTGTCAACCCTATTTGTCCTGCCTTGCCTGACTGACGTGGTGATTGTGGTGACGGCAACTGTCGGCAACAGGGAAAACTTCAATAACCAAACACTGCACTGCATTATTTCCCTATTTTAAAAATAACTGATTAAATTAACAATGTTGGAAAGTCTATTTGATGATGTGCGGCGAATGAACAAGCGGCAGGTAACAAAAATTGGTTTCGCATACTTGGATGTCGTTAACATTCAACCAGTTCATGAGTTTTTTCATAATTTTCAGTTCATGTACCAAGTGTTAAGCTTTGGTATGATAGTGTCTTCTGCCTTGATGATATGGAAAGGTTTGATGGTAGTAACAGGAAGTGAAAGCCCAATAGTAGTAGTACTGTCAGGCAGTATGGAGCCAGCTTTTCACAGAGGAGACTTGCTGTTTTTAACCAATTACCCTGAGGAGCCTGTCCGCGTTGGAGAAATTGTTGTTTTCAAAGTAGAGGGCCGGGATATCCCGATTGTTCACAGAGTATTGAAACTACATGAAAAGTAAGAATGATTAATTATCCAATGAAATACTAAGTATTTATCCGAAACAACCTTTAAAAGGTTGTTGATGTGCTCACATTGTAAATTTGTAGTAAATGTTTACCATAGCTCAAAGGCACTGCAATCTGCATATTGCCCACATTAACAGAACAAAACCTAAACAGTATTGGACAAACGGGAATCCAAATCTAAAACTAATTGCTATAAAAAATAGGTTATAATAAGTTGACAGTGATAACAACTGATTACAACATTCAAGTCCATATTTTTGCCATATAATTATTTGTTTATGTTTTTTAATTTGGCACAAACAAGTTTTTACTAGATAATGTAACTTTTTTTTTAAATTTTAATCTTGAAAAATACATAACAATTAATTTTAATCATCAGGAACAATGGCACAGTAAAGTTCTTAACCAAAGGTGACAATAATAGTGTTGATGACAGAGGCTTGTATGCTCAGGGCCAACTGTGGCTCACTAAAAAAGATGTGGTTGGCCGTGCAAGAGGATTTTTGCCTTATGTTGGAATGGTCACCATATATATGAATGAATATCCTAAGTTTAAGGTATGTGGAAATATCATCAATCAAAGAAACATTAATGAAATAAATACTGATCCAGGCAAACTTTGATTTTTAGTAAACAAAAATAATCATTTATATTGTTAATCATCATTAAATTTACTTGACAGGCCAATCAAATAATAGCAATGCTATAAATGTATGTTTCTAAAGATGTTATGGAAACAAATTTTTAGCTGCAAACATTTTCCTGCACTTTTCACAAACACCAATCATAAATTCACTTCAGTTGTATAACAGAGCTATTGTTTGACAATATAGCGTAATTATCAACATGTTTAAATTTGAATTTCTTAAATATGAGTACATAATATGTTATGCTTTAAATCCCTATAAATTATGCCACATAAGGCTATGGTAGAGGAGCAGAATCCACCCTATCACCTGGAACCACTGTTTCACCGAGTGTTTTTAGAGACTATGTTATGGCCCACCCAAATTGCAGTCTTTTGCTTGGATCAACTGCCTCCACTGTTTCCCAAGTACCATGTTTTCTCATTCTACTAATGTAGCTTGAGCAGTCCTCTATGCTAAGTTGTGGTGTGACCCTGGCATTGCTCAATTTGATAAGAGACCAATACTTACCATCAAACAAGCAGTCTTCAATGGCAATAAAAATCATATAAAATATTTTGACTTCCGATTTTATTATTTTTTCAGTTTGCTGTGCTGGCTTGCCTTGCAATTTATGTATTGGTACACAGGGAGTGACAGAAGCGCTAAGATCTGAAGTGTTGGGAAGAGAGCAGGAATATACATACTTCTGCGGAGATTATATGGCTCTGTGAATGTATTTAATTTTTATGATTAAATGAAGTTCTCTCTAGTGTTTCTAATAAGTAATTTATTTAAAGTAATTGGTTATTTTTTTTATGAAAACACTTTTTGTGTACCTTTTTTAATTTCTTCAGTTGAGGCCCCTTTTATAATGATTTTGGAGGCGATGCAGCACATTTTTTTATTAACTGTATAGTGAAGTTAAAAAGTTATCCATAAGCATAGGCCTGTTGTTTGTATGAGATTTCTCCTTAGTGATGCAATATGAATGATGGGCACTTATGAAAATACATCTAGGTTTTTGGTTATGTAATTTGCAATCAGTTCGATGAACTTTACATCATATGTGCTGTAAGATGAATAAGGACATAGTAATTTTTTTTATATATTTGAAAATGGTAGGTATAAGAAAGTAAATGTAGTTAGTTAAAATATAGGCATTTAAACATCAAAAGTTATGTTGAAGTTAAACAACGCGAAATTCTGCGTAAATATCAAATTGGCATACTTAAATGTCTCACATTGTCGTGTTTATATGTTTGGGATAATGAGGTCACACGTTGTCGAGTGACTCGGAATGGTATACATTCATAAAAATGTTGTTATGAGACTAAAGCTATGGCAACTTTGTAAAATGCAGTGTCTATCTGTTGTTGTAACTAATGATTACTGATTTAGATATATAATATGTACAAAAATCATACAAAATAATCACTTTTATTGCTTAGATGGGTGGTGGCTTATGCCTACCTGTGGTTACCAAACCTCATAGATATAACACGCCCTACCACTAGTAATTACGCAAATTATTTTGCACATGTGGTCGAAGTCTTGATAATGTTGTATTATGGTTGTCCCATTTTTTAAACTGGAACGGAAGAAATCCAAGGAGTACACTACAAACTCATAATACACAAACAAACTAATCCAAATATCAAACAAAAAATACCGTAATTATTTTTTTACGCTCCAGTTTATTTTTATGTAGAAATAATATTTTACTCTTTCAATATATGGATAGACGATAGATAATTATTAATAGGTACTCGAGAAGTTGTTAATAAACTACCTATCTAATCTGAAAATATCCAATAGAATCTTCACTCTGTATTATTTCAATTCAACATACTTACAACAAAATAGTTTTATTATTCTTATTTGTGAGGACAAACATTTCACGTAAGAATTGTGAAGTAATACAGAACAGCCAGTTACAATTGTTAAAATATATTTAAAATACTTAACTTGGGCTACGTAACTCATTGATTCAATAGAAAAATATGAGATATAATTTTGTTTGTATATACAAAGGATATTCCTACTGCAAAAACAGGTGTTAGCCCAAGAGCCCGTGGGCTCTATCTGTATGTATTTGACCAGACCTGAATTTTCGTACATTGAGACCCCTATACCTACCATGCATGAGGTGGGGACTCACTAAGCTCAAAGTGGTCGACGCGCCGAGCGTTCAGGTAGGACAGGTACCGATTTTGACGGATTTTAAATCCATTTGACCACGTCTGCCGTTTTGAAATTTTGAAAATATATGATTATTATTATCGGAAAATAAGAATGGCAGACCATTATCGCGCATTTTACTTTGTGGCAGACCACTTTGAAAATGCTAAATAAATAAAATTTTGAAAGTAGTTGACCAGACCTGCCATTGATTTAAATATGTTGTTTATTATAGTCTTAAAAACTTATATTGATCACGGCAGACCTCTACATTGCGTACACCCATCAACATATAATAAAATCTTAGCTACTACCCGGCCAGATGTATATTACGTTTTCCGTTCACTGTTTTAGAGGAATATAATTTACTTGCGATTTACTTTAGCAATGTATTTACCGAAATTAATATTTTTTATATTCTATATACTAAACTTCATTAGTTAGACAATAAAGAAGTGATTTTTTATGGAATAATTATAAATAACACGGTATAATGCTGATCAAAAAATAATTCAATTCCTCATTTTTATTTCGTCAAGACAAAATTTAAAAGTGTTAAATCAGTTAAAAAAATATCATCGGAGTCATCTTTATCATCATCGGAGTCATCTTTATCGTTAGGCGACTCGTCTTCATCATCCATTGAATCGAATACTGCAAAAATAAAACAAATTGTAAAATGAACGTAAATTCATCTGAACATGTTCGAGAAAGAATTGTTATCAACTTACCAGGAACATTGGTGATTAAGTCACTCACAAAATATGGAAGTTGGTCACCTTCGAACCCTTTGAAGGCATATATGTTGTCCTGCTCAATCCAACCATACTCCAATGGGTCTAAAGTTGTGGGTTGCTTTTTGTAAGCATTTCTCCAAATAGTAGAAATATAGTAGGCCCTCAAAAGTTGTTGATAAAGCTCACTCTTACGCGGTGGTTTTGAGCTTGCCTCAAAATTTTGAATTTTTTTCTATAATTTTCATTGATGTCTGAATCTTTATAGTTGCTAACGAATAGCTGGAACCTTCCATCATCTACATCACTAGATTTTTTGGCATTGTATAGCTGGCAAGTTAAATGTTGAATGATAAAAATGAGGAAATGAATTATTTTTTGATCAGCATTATACCGTATTATTTATAATTATTCCATAAAAAATTCACTTCTTTACTGTCTAACTAATGAAGTTTAGTATATAGAATATAAAAAATATTAATTTCGGTAAATACATTGCTAAAGTAAATCGCAAGTAAATTATATTCCTCTAAAACAGTGAACGGAAAACATAATATACCTACATCTGGCCGGGTAGTAGCTAAGATATTATTAAGTATATGTTAATGTGTGTACGCATCGCAGAGGTCTGCCGTGATCAATATAAGTTTTTAAGACTATAATAAACAACATATTATTATATCAATGGCAGATCTGGTCAACTACTTTCAAAATTTTATTTTTTTAGCATTTTCAAAGTGGTCTGCCACAAAGTAAAATGCGCGATAATGGTCTGCCATTCTTATTTTCCGATAATAATAATCATATATTTTCAAAATTTCAAAACGGCAGACGTGGTCAAATGGATTTAAAATCCGTCAAAATCGGTACCTGTCCTACCTGAACGCTCAGCGCGTCGACCACTTTGAGGTTAGTGAGTCCCCACCTCATGCATGGTAGGTATAGGGGTCTCAATGTACGAAAATTCAGGTCTGGTCAAATACATACAGGTAGAGCCCACGGGCTCTTGGGCTATGTACAATTGTACAAAATCACATCGCTACTAATATATCAGACTACATACACACACGGAGTTTCAGCTGTTATACCGGTCACTCACATTCGCACGAATACGCCAACCCGCAAGTGTAGGACGACATTTGCAAATGAATGATTATGCAAAGTTTTCGTTGCATTCGTGGTTTTCCAAGCTGTGTCGGTTTTTTAACAGACATCAAAGCGCGCGAACCGCGATCCTTCGCGTAGTCTCCCATGCATTCGTGTCACAGTTGCCAGATGGGGGGGATTCCCTGCAAATTCGGGGGGCTTTTCGACCTTGGGGGGGAAAGATTCTTTGGGGGGACATTCGGGGGGAAAAAGTTAGTTGGGAGAAATTTCGGAGGTTTTTTGAGTATCAATTTGCAATTACTATTAGAATAATTATAGTCTACTATACTATTCACAAGTCAATATTATAAAGGACAAATTATGCAACCAAATAGCAATAGAAACTGCCGAAGCGGTTCTCAGGATTCGATTTTCACTGCCAAATAGATGCATAAATTTTGTTCCCACATCGGACATGTTAAATATCTTTAACTTCGAAAACGAGTATACTTTAAATAATAATAACGAAAGTGAATATGATCGTGATAATTGTTAAGAGATGGTTGAAGTTATAGGGATAGCTTGATTAAAAAATAAAAGAATCCTTTTGGTTTTTTATTTCTTCTTTAAAATAAGTAAAAACTGTTTTGGGGGTATTTTTCTTCAAAAAGCCTATTTTCGGGGGGTTTTCGAAAAAAGTTGGGGGAAATTCACACGGTCATCTGGCAACACTGATTCGTGTGACCAGTTGCGCCCAGGATTGCGAAGGCAACGGACGTTTCGCTATTTTCATAGATCTTGACGTCTACTGTGTAGCGTATCTTCATCAAAAGAAATCCCATAAAAACAGCATGGCTGTTAATGATGTCTGGGAAAGAATTCAAAACTCTTCAATGTTCTATTGACGAATTAAAAAGGAGGAGAAATTCATGAGACATTCGTAAACAAGTGTAGGAGGAAGCGCAAACGGGTTCGCAAATTGAGTACCGAACCCATTTGCACAGTCGCTAAGTTTGCGAATGTTTGACGGCCCTTCATATGCGCGCAAATATTCGTACATTGTACGGTACAGTGGCCGGCATTAAGCATAGGATCGTGTCTCTAGTCTGGGTTACCTACACCGCGCCAATAAAAGACTTTTAAAAAATACGTATATTATGGCGAGGAAAAATTTATTTGTTATGGAGTAATAATAATAATATAATTTTTCTTGCATTCTTGTGGTGCACGTGTTTTTATTTAATTTAGTTTAATATTATTATTAACTTATATTTTTTTACACCAGACTTAATTCTAAAAATTTTGGATGGAATAGTCGTATTATTAGGAATTATTTCCAACAAAATCGTTGTTGTCATCACAGAATATTCGCAGTAGGTTTATGCCATAGGGAAGGAAAGAATTTATGATTGATAGTTATTAGATCCAACATTGACGTGTTTGAAGAGACTGCTAATGATACGGATCGCTGGTTTGATCAATATTGATCTCAAAAACTGTTTAAACATTATTCATCTCGTCCTAAAATCGACCATTAGGTACCTATACTAAGTGTGTAGTACATCATACCGAATTATACGAAAGTACCTAACTGTGTTAAGTTTTTTGACAAATTGTATGGACTGAAGAGAGAGAAAATACCAAATATGAATTCCAATACTAATATAAAATAAAACTAAACGATTACAAAATATGGTACGGTACACCTTTGCAGGATCATTTTTAACAATGTAATCCATTGTATTCTCGATATGTAGTTCTTTGCTTCTATGATCAGTGTGCTTAGTGCGAGTTTTGTAACGTTCTCACTAGCGAGCCAGTTTGCTTAAATTTGTATGCAATTGGAACAGCGCCCCTAGCGGCAAACGTACTCGGTGTTATTTTGTGAGTGCGAGTTCATATTATCGTTGTGATCTCGTAACCGAGTAATTTTACCGAAATGAGTACTACGAATGACATTTGTGCGAGTGCGTGTTACAAATTAGTGGATTTTAACGTTTCGATCGAGTATTTCTTTAGTAGTTTTATTTTCCCAACTAGAGAGGCAAAAATATCATGCCATAGAGCCTAATCTTTTTTTATGAAAAATGATAATATGGAGTGAAATGGATTTGATTAATTTGAAGCATTAATCAATTGGCATGGAATGAAATGAAATGAGATCAGATAATATGGGATAAAATATAATCTCTGCAAAATGCTGATTATATACTGAGATTTTTTTCAGTGGACCTTTTCGAAGACTTCGAGAAGCTACGTCCAGCGGTTTTGTTTAATTTTTTTAAATTTTCGCACTTTCACAGATACTAAACAGTTAATAAACCCACGTTACTTTGTTATTGCACAGATGGGTGGACGAGCTCCCGGCCCACCTAATCTTAAGTGGTTACCGGAGCCCATAGACATCTACAACGCAAATGCCGCCTCCCACCTTGAGATATTAGTTCTAAGGTCTCAGTATAGTTACAACGGTTGTCCCACCCTTCAAACCGAAACGCATTACTGCTTCACGGCAAAAATAGGCAGGGTGGTGATACCTACCCGTGCGGACTCACAAGACGTCCTACCACCAGTAATTACAAAAATTAATTTTGCGGGTTTGATTTTTATTACATGATGCTATTCCTTTACAGTGAAAGTCAATCGTAAACATTTGATAAGTACGTATTTCATTAGAAAAATTGATACCCGCCGGCGGGATTAGAACACCGGTGCATTGCAAGATACGAATACACCGGACGTCTTAACCTTTAGGCCAGGACGGTCTCAAAATTACACTTATACACGAAGAAATATTAAATACGCATTAACTAAGAAACATTAAATAGACAAAATAAAACAATTCACACAATTTAGCTCCTCGCGGTCCCTCCAAAATGTCTTTTCATCTTTTTTTCCTAGTTGTTCAATTGTAAATGAATAAATCAAAATCAAATCGAGTTTACGTTCTATACGGTGAAAAATGAAGAATTGTGAGTGTGAGTTGAGATATGCTACTCGCTTCGCAGGGCGTTTATTCACCGAGAGCAGCAATAATATTATTTCTCGTATATTGGTAGCACGTGATGTTTTGGCATTAGACCGTCTAAATGAAATACAACGCATTTTAACAGCATTTTAATGGGAACCAACAACTTTCAAAATTATTCGGGTAATGTCACGTGTTCAATACTATTTTGTACCTTTAGAATTAAAGTGGCTCAACCCAAAATTCTTAGTTTCTGGTAAACTTCAATATTGTAATACAATTGTATTTTTTTAGTTTTTCGGTTTAAACACTTTAAGGCATGCCATTTTATTTGAAAAAGACAGAAAGAGTACTTTGTCCTTTTCTAGACTAAAAGAGACTGTTTAATTTTATAAGCTGATAGAATAATATAGAAAAGAATAATAGGATACCCTCTAATCGTCACATTGGAAAAAGGTATGGCTTTATCATTTTATCATTTAAATTATTTTTTATTGCACTTATAAAACTAATTTAATTTACAATATGTAACTACATATATCTATAACTAATCCGTACTTGTCAAATTCCTCATAAATTGTCAATATTCTTAATAAAATTCCTATTAATAATATACAAGTGCAAATGTTGAGCTGCTTGCCAGAAATGATATAATAGTGTTTTGTTTTTTTGTTGTTTCCTTGTAGGCTGCCTGTAATAATCTAAACCTGTGTGAAAGGCAATAAATGATTTTATTATTATCTACTAATGGTAGTCCAGTGGTCGAAATTTGACCATAATTTATTTAAATTTTAAGTTTGAACATTATTATAGTTCTATTGTCACCTTTCTATTATCATCATTTCTATAATAATCATTGCTCTATGTCGCCAAGGCTACATTATAGAAAAATAATATTAAAGACAAAAAATATTAATCTATTCTCAATTTGACCACAGATTGATAAATCAATAAACAAAAAAAGTATAAATGCATGTGTGTGTGTGTGTGTGTCAAATACATGGTAATGTGTGTAAGGTTTTTTTATTCATTTAGTTTATTCTTTTATTGTTTATGCACAATTAAAAATTAGCAATCTGCACTACTTCTCTATATTCTCTATGAGTTTGGGAAATTTCATACTTCTCCGTCCGCGCAATTTTCGTAAAAAGGAGTCCAACATTTTTGCTGCACGTATTACCTACTTAAAATGTAGGTTCTTAATAATAATACATAAGTGTTTTGAAATATAAAACTAATCTTAAATTTTTTAGTTATACCACTTCCATTCTAAGGGTGCAATTTCGTAAACAAACTTTGCCGTAATGGCGTAACCTTTAAAATACACGAAAACTGCCCAGCATAAACATATTTTTTTAGTAACTTTAATAGAAGTATTAGAATTAGAAGTTTATTATAGAATTTATTTAATTGTAATTACATATTTAGACATACTTAACATAATTAATCTTGGAATAGGTAATTATTTCAGCTTTTTTTAATTAAAGAAATTATGTTTTACATAGGTTTAATCTTTTACCCGTTGAACGTTTATAAAATGATTGTATTTACGGTAATAGTGTTGATGATCTTCATTAGGTGGCCCAAATATACTAAAATTATTACGAGCATCCATCCTTATTTATAAATGTGTAATGAAGCAAAATTATTATTACATTGTTCAAATTTCTATATAATTTATAAATATAAATCTGTACGTATGTACCTGTAAATATGTATATTGCGCGCGTGTGTGTGTGTGTGTGTGTGCGCGTGTGTATGTGCGTGTGTGTATATATTTCTATAATAGATAGATACACAGTGTGCAATTCATTTCGAAATTATTCTTGCCCATCTAATGGTTGTCTGGAAGAGATCACTCTTAGCGATAAGACCAAGAAAAAATGTTTCACAATATTTATTCATTTTGTGTACAATAAAGAATACTCTTTCACTGGTGGTAGGACCTCTTGGGAGTCCACACGGGTAGGTACCACCACCCCGCCTATTTCCGCCGTGAAGCAATAATGCGTTTCGGTTCGAAGGGTGGGGTAGCCGTTGTAACTATACTGAGACCTTAGAACTTATATCTCGAGGTGGGTGGCGCATTTACGTTGTAGATGTCTATGGGCTCCAGTAACCACTTAACATCAGGTGGGCTGTGAGCTCGTCCATCCATCTAAGCAATAAAAAAAAAAACAACTCTATCTCGCTCTCTCTCTCTCATCAAACAACTCTTTAAAAAAAAGCAATGATTTAATAAGAATTAAATGAAAAAGCAAAGAATTAATATGTATTTACAACTAGCTAGACGTCTATAAAATTTTCTAACCGAAAAAATATATGTGTATAAACCATTAGAATAGATAAAACCTTAAAAAACAACATTATTATTAAAAACGAAAGAAAAAATCTTGATATTGTATTGGTTTCACGGCAAAATTTTTAGTGACTACTTAACTTGCTTGAAAGTGAAGAAATACTCTCAAAATCCATTAATTTGTAACTCGCACTCGCACATACAATAATCGAGAGGCTCACTTCGGTAAAGCTATTCGATACATGAGACAGCAACATAAACAAACCTTCTCTCTCCCACAAAATGAGATTCAGAAGCTTACCACTAGGTGGCACTGATACAAACTCACACAAATTAAACATAACATTAACATCGACTGAGTAATTAAAAAAACTCGCACTAAGCACAGGTACATTACCCATTACCCGACTAATTATAAATATCGTTAGAAAGCTTGGCATTTCAATGAAACGCCTTAAAAAAAAACTTGCATGCTACCAATATAAAAGAAAAAATTATTGCTTCTAAAGATGAATAAACGTCCTGCAAATCGAGTAACTCGCACTCAGAGCTCCGCACGTTTCACCGTGAAGAGCGTACACTCGATGCGAGTCATTCGATTCGATTTTTGAAACTCGCACTAAGCCTACAGTTCTACAGTTAACTTTCGGCCAAATTTGTTGCCAAGTAAAGAAAGAAAGAAAGAAAGCGTTAATTCAATGTCCCATTTTCTCACTTTTTGAATAACTGTCAGCTATGCTTACAATTTCACTTTTAATTTTTTAATCTTTAACGATTGGCCCCGACATTATTATTATCCTTATCTTTTTAGACCTTTATCAAATTTATATTATCTTTATCTAAGACGGGCGTTGGAATTGGGATTTAGTTCTATGTCTCAAGTGAGGCAGTTTTATTTATTTTGTAGTGTTTTTGGGTCCGGTAACCGCTTAGCCTCAGACAGGAAGCTTCTTGACCCATCGAAGCAAAAAAAAAGACGTGTGGCACTCGGAGACTGCCGCGCAGCGTTGCTAACTCGAAATTCGTCAAGGTGGGAGATAGGGTTCTACAAGTTGGTAGTTTCCAACAAACCCTACTATGAAAAGTTGGTAGATCTACCACCCATAGTTTTCAAGTCTTTTAGAGACCCTCCAATAAGAATCTGGCATCCTTAATTTACTTTTCGATTGGATAAGACATATTTGAATTTTTAACTATTTTTATTAGAAATCCAATGATAAAACAGAATTACAGGCCGCTAATATTCTTCTTTTTCCCATAGTTGAGAATATTTTTGATTGTAATGGATCTTTTTAATTTTCGAGGAGGAGAATTTTCTTCGTTTTCACTTTCACTCATTTTGATAGTGTTCAACTGAAACGTTTTAAAAATTACAATCAGTTATTTGTTAATTGAATCGCGTTAGATATAGAGTTCAATATTATTTTCATGGAGGTTTGATTTGAACTTTTTGAAAACTTCAAAAGTTGGTAGATAAAGTGGAAGGTTTGATTACGACACTAAAAGTTGGTAGATCTACCGAAAAGTTGGTAGAGTTGGTAACGCTGCTGCCGCGGTAAATCAGTTGCATAGCATTTTTTATCAACTTATGCTATTATAAATCGACAATAATAATTTAATATTAAAACAACAATAAAATAAGATCCGGCGAGAAACTCAGTGGGCTAACTTTCAATGAATCTGCTACATTGTGAGTATTCCATTTTGACCGCGCACTCACTAGAGGGCGCTACATGGGATAGAGACACGCCTTTGGATGCTAGTTCTAACTCTCATTCGCCCAGAATCAACGGTTTAGCTAGTTTATTTTTAATGCCACTCCAATCCCTAAGACTAAGCGATAGAAAATGGCACGCCCAACGCATTGTAATGTGATATAATTTTCTATTTTACAATTCCGTTTGTCGCTGATAGATGGAGCTTGACGCAAAAGCTGAATCGCGCTATCGTTGTGTTACCCACGAAATTATATCACATATTTTGATAGTACACAATAATAATAATAAAAAAATGTAAGATTTTTATTACACACATACATATATTTAATATACATTAGACTTGCGCAAAACATCACTTCCCCAATGTAATGTGATATGACATCACTTTTACAGATAGGTGATATTACTCGAAAACATTACACATCACTCTTAACATTACTCGGTGCGTTCAATAGATACTGTGACTAATACATTGTATCTATACACCCGAATCATTACCTACGTGATGTGTTCATACTTTGTATTGTAATACACTGTAGACTTGCGCAAAACATCACTTCCCAATGTAATGTGATATGACATCACTTTTACAGACAGGTGATATTACTCGAAAACATTACACATCACTCTTAACATTACTCGGTGCGTTTAATAGATACTGTGACGACGAATACATTGTATCTATACACCCGAATCATTACCTAAGTGATGTGTTGATACACATCACTTAGGTAATGATTCGGGTGTGTCATTACAGTAGTGTATTACAATACAAAGTATGAACTTTGTATTGTAATACACTGTTATATTACTTGACAGAGATTGACTTACTTAATAATATAATAATTTTATTTTTTACTTAATATAATTTATTGTGGGATGAACGGATTTCATATGGCGACTTAGACTGCAAATTGAGCTCGACAATAATGTTAATATACGAGAGCAGTAGATGCATTGTTTCGGCGCGATATCCTCAAAGTGCATCCAAGGAGGACTGTACTTTCATTTAGACGCCGTTATTTCTTTCACTTATTAAACACGCATTAAAACAAATAATAAAACTATCTTCAAACAAGTGCTTAAGTAATTCAAATCAAACACAAAAATTAATATGAAATATTACTAAACAATTACGAGCGACTAGCGATTTTACAAAAGTTGCGAATAAAAAATTAAGTAAGTACTTGCGGGAAACTACCGGCTGGCCGCATGAAAAATATAAACACAAATACCTATATTAAAATTCAGACGTACCATAGGTATAAAAATGTACCTAGCGGCCAGGACATACGGTTCCAAATCACTAGGAATAATTCCGTGTCGCTTGCTCATTTATTTTGCGTCGATCGGTCTGTCTCGCTCGCTCGGTTCCGTTCGTGTATTAAGCAACATTACACGACAAAGAAAGAAACATGTTGGGTGATGGTGTGATGTTTGTTTCCTTCGCGTAATGTGTGATGTTGCATTACATCGTAGAGTAATATTACCCGAGTAATATCACTCGCATTACTTACACATGTCTAATACACTGTTATATTACTTGACAGATATTGACTTGCTTAATAATATAATGATTTTATTTTTTACTTAATATAATTTATTGTGGGATGAACGGATTTCATATGGCGACTTAGACTGCCAATTGAACTCGACGATAATGTTAATATACGAGAGCAGTAGACGCATTGTTTCGGCGCGGTCTCCTCAAAATGCATCCAAAGAGGACTGTACTTTCATTTAGACGCCATTCTTTCTTTCACTTATTAAACACGCATTAAAACAAATAATAAAACTATCTTCAAACAAGTGCTTAAGTAATTCAAATACAAAAATTAATATGAAATATTACTAAACAATTACGAGCGACTAGCGATTTTACAAAAGTTGCGAATAAAAAATTAAGTAACTACTTGCGGGGAACTATCGGCTGGCCGCATGAAAAATATAAACACAAATACCTATATTAAAATTCAGACGTACCATAGGTATAGAAATGTACCTAGCGGCCAGGGAATACGGTTCAAAATCACTAGGAATAATTCCGTGTCGCTTGCTCATTTATTTTGCGTAGTGCTGTAGCACTGCACGTCAAGCCATCGCGTTGCAGCGTCGATCGGTCTGTCTCGCTCGCTCGGTTCCGTTCGTGTATTAAGCATAAGCAACATTACACGACAAAGAAAGAAACAGAAACATGTTGGGTGATAGTGTGATGTTTGTTTCCTTCGCGTAATGTGTGATGTTGCATTACATCGTAGAGTAATATTACCGGAGTAATATCACTCGCATTATTTACACATGTCTAATATACATCCATAACCCTGGAAAATACATTTATATTTATCATACAAATATCTTCCCTTGGCGGAATTCGAACCCGCGACCCCCTTGTGTAGTGACTGTGACTGTGACCATGTCACTTACCACTACACCAGACGGCCGTTACATAAATCGGTGTTTAGACTTCTTACTTTAAACACTACACAAGCGCAACGTGTGAATGTGTTGAACGCGAGCTACATAGTAGGCGTAGTGAGTAGTACTGAGTAGCGATGTGAACCGATTACAATTTCTGGCTCCAGTTTATTACCGGTTTTTTTCTAAAAAACCGGTTTTTTAGGTATTTTTAGGTTTTTTCCATAAAGGCTAAATAATCACTAAATAAAACAAATTTACGTGCAAACGAAGAGTTTTCTTCATACAATTAATTGGGTGAGCATATTTTATATAGGCTTTTAATGATCATATTTTATATATTATGATCCAATAATAAAAAGCTTTTTATATATATATAATATAAAGCAAAATTTTGATGCAAGAGGAATAGTTGGTCCACTGCGTCATCCAGAAGCCTGCTCCTTCTGGATGTTAGCACGTGCCAGCAATTTCGGTGTGGTTTACTGTGGCGGCTTCAGTCTCAATATATATTCGCACTATATTCACTGCGGCCGCCGTGGCGTTCGGAATATCCCGTTTTCGCGAATGCAAAAAATCCAGAATACCAGGCTTTTTAAAATTGTTTGTGGTTTTTTTCTGGTTGTTCCGATGATAAAGCGAGAATTGAAAATTCTTTAAGAAGATTCCCCAGTTCACGATGCACCATCTCTTTTGCAGACAACATGTGCTCTGGTTGGCGAAAGTCATTTCTGAGTGTTGGATGCCGATATGTGGATATTTGGGTCACGATCCTCATTTCGTACGCTAAAAGTCTACCAACCATATAGTGGTTATTGCACTGTAGTTTTTAAATGTAATGCACGGTAATTTGATTCTGAAACACGGTTTTCTTATATTTGTAGCTTGTATATTTGATCTGGTAGCACTGGTGTGAATTGTGAATGTGAAGCGTAAAAAACCGGTATTCTTAAATAAAAACCGGTGTTTATCGGTATGCATAAAAACCGGGTTTTCTCCGGTTTTCTCCGAACCGGTTTACATCCCTAGTAGTGAGGGGTGGAAGGTTTTTTTCGTTACGGAATTTCATGATTCCGCTCTCAAGCCGCGCTCAAGGCCCGCGATAAAATCTATGCAATAGCTTAAAAGTAAACGAAAAACGTGTTTTCGAATGTCAATTGTACTAATTGCTATCCTAATTTTCAAACTGAAGAGCATGATTGATTTCCGGCAAAAATAGATAAATACAGAGCTATATGTGAGGTTCTCGCCGTGAGAAAAATATGTTTTTTTCTTACCTAACCTGACGACGTTGCTAACACGAACCCTAGCAAGAGCCGCGCTTCGCAGAGTCTACCACCGGATCGGAAACGCGACCCACCGAGAAGATCCGGCGAGAAACTCAGTGGGCTGTGTCTGTGGGTTAATTTCCTCGTCGAGCCTTTCGTCGCAAACGACGGGTTCTTTTGAATCATGTTACTTCAGAGAAGTAACATGTTCCAATAACCAAGTTCAGTTCACAGTTACTTCAGAGAAGTAACATGATGTAGTAACATGATGAAAAGAAGACCCTTGGGAATCTTGTTAACGTTTCGAATTTCAAAGTCAAATGGGAACGAAAACGCAAAAAACGGAACTATTTTCCGATTAATTCTAATAATCGTAATGATTTTCTCTAAATTAAATGTTACTCTTAACGCTATATAAAAATCATTCATACAGCTTTATTAGTAAATATAACGCAAATGCAATATATTTAAGATGGTGAAAACACACACTTTATATCCATGTTCCCTTTCTGAATAGCGATTTGCTCCGGTTTGTCAAAGTTAGTGCAAAAACGCGTAAATGTACCGTTTCCGACGCTCCACCGGGCCGTGCGAACTTCTTTGAAAAGTGCACCCTGTGTGGCATTCTCAAACATAATATTATGTATAAGCCCCGTTAGTTTTCACGGTTCGAACACACTATGTAATGTACAAAAGTAAAGGCTTCAATGTGATTTTAATAATAGTGTTTATGTACTACTTAAAAGTACTTAAAAGTTTTCAAATACGCTTACGAAAAATGCATATATTGTTCTTTATTATACTATATTACGGTAAGAGAATAAAAAAATAAAAAAAAATAGTTACCTCCATCTGAATGTTTACAACTACAATACAAAATAAGTATGTATTTTTTTCACTATTTACTACTTCACGTAGGTACATATATTCTGTGTTGTTAGGTACTTTTCCACCTTCTAAGCCCAAATTTTCTCTTACTTTCGATTTTTGAAAGAAAATTCATATACACCTTTTCCGAAATGTATTTTGAGTGTATGTGTATATGAAGTCGTCATGGCCTGAAGGCTAGACGCCTAGTGTACCTATCAAGCGATGCGACTATGTCGGTTTTCAGATTCTGCAGATCTATCAATTTTTCTAAGGAAATATGTACTACACGGCTTTAACTATGGTATTCGCGAGCGACTCCCACGATTAAGGTCGTATAGTGTAATAAAAATCAAATTTAGAAAAAAAACGTATTTACTGTAAGATATTTACGGTAGGGTGAATTGTAGGTAAGGTCCGTAGGGGTGTATATAGAATTGAAACTTCATTCTCATGTCTCATCTTTTCTGGTCCTCAAACTGGAAAGGCCTTCGGGCCACCAGTAATCCGTCATTCAAAAACAAAAAACCTCATGTGTGGCGACATTCATATTGTTAACTCTAAGAGCGTCTGCAACCAATTAACACCTGATGGGTCTTGAGTTTGTTCACCCATCTATGCAATAAAAACCAAAATTTGAACGGGTACAAAACAATGTGTAATAAATTCAATTTGTATCCGCAGTAAATTTTCATAGTTACTGGTGGTTTTGCTGGAAGTAACCAATGTCCTAGCATATGTATAACTGGCTATAAAAACATAACATAATAAGCTTTAATGTCGGTAAGTGAACAATATCGAAGGTTTTGCATTATGTTCGTTGTTAGATGTTATTACGGGTTAAGTATTGAATGCTCAGCTCGTTATTTTATTATTCATGCCCAAATAAGCACGTTTTTGTACCGAAACATGATACTAAACATCAAATTACTGTGTTTAAGTTGGTATGTTCTGCTTGGATACCACTTGATAATACAATATTTTTTTTGTTTTTATAATAAGTAATTTATTATTGGTACAAATTTCACCTACTCTACAAATAATGTCAATTTTGTTTACATATTTAATAAAGATTTTAATTTTTATTGCATTACAGAAGCAGTTGCCACTTTTCATTCTTTAGAATTTTAAAATGAAACATGCTTTACGGGAGCAAAGCGGAACACTGGTACCCATCCGTTAGCGCTTAAAACAATATGTTGTTTTTTTTTTATTGCTTATATGGCTGGACGAGCTCACGGCCTACTTGATGTTAGGTGGTTCCCGGAGCCCATACACATCTACAAACTAAATGCCGCCACCTACTTTGAGACATGAGTTCTAAGGTCTCAATTTTCACAGTACAATGGCTGCCCCGCCCTTCAAACTGAATCGCATTACTTCTTCAAGGTAGAAATAGGCAGGGTGATACCTGTCTGTGCGGACTCACACTACGTCTTACCATCAATAATTACGCAAATTATAATTTTGCGGGTTTGATTTTTATTACACGATGTTATTCCTTCAACGTTGAAGTCAATCGTGAACATTTGTTAGGTACGTATTAGGGAGAAAGTGAGCAGAAGATACTGTTTACTATACATGACTTAAGGGCATGCAGCAGTAACTAAAGCTGCCCGGGGTTGTATATGTTTATCCGCCCGATCGAATTTATCATGTAAAATAATTCACTGATGTTCCATGTAGTCAATTCTTAATTGCGATGACGAGAACTATGTAAATGATTTTTTTTATCCCAATTTATATTTCAACATTTCATATTTGGAAATAACTTGGGCCACAATTATTATTATTTTATGTGGATGATATGTCCCGCTGCCAGGGCCATAAACAAGTGCACGGGAAGTTTGGCAGGAAAGTTTTTGTGTATATACTGTGTCGCGCTCTCCGGAAAACGTTGCATCCCAATTCCCATTCTCGGTCACATACACATATGTTTTTGGCACACGATACCGATGCTTAAGCCATTTTATCTAAGTGTTTTATTGTTTGGTAGTACACGTAGTAGTGAACTATTGAACATGGAAATAATACACACAGTTACAGATGTGCAGATATCGTCCGTGACCTGATGGTTCAGATTTCGATTAAGTCTTCGTCTCAAGGTAGGGGCGGAATTCACGTTGTGATTTCGTGACCTCATCATACATCTACGCAATAAATAAATAAATTTAAGTTATGTAATGTGTTCATAACCAGTGTCAGACCAAGGGCAGACCAAGTCAAGGTTGCCAGATGCCCTTTACACGTAAGTACCTGACGCATGGCCGGAAGGGAGTAGTGGTGCCGGATAAAACTCATTACTGAAACCATGACGACCACGACCACTCTGCCAGGAAAGCAGCGATGACGAAGAAGTTCCCTATAAACTACCATTGGACGTGTACTAGTTGCAAAATCCAGTTTATCTACAAAAGTTATTTTGCTAATTGTGAGATATGTAATGTAAGCATTTATAGTTGTCAAATCGATGAACTTTCATCGATTACGAGGGCCCTGCAACTGGAAGCTCGCCAAGAAATAGCTGAAACGTGTGCAGGTATGGTATGACTATCCAATTCATAGGAGACCGTTTATTATCTCTACATTAGAACGTATTTTCAAAGGGTCTGGGCAAATGGATGACAAACGAAATGAATGAAAGGTAAATAAAAATATAATATCTTGCACTGCACTAAAATTCAACTGCAACTGCACTAAAATTGCATGTCAAATAATGACAAAACATACACGCTGCTTTTAACTTATGTATTTACTCATTTTCACTATGCTTAGCGAATAAATGATTTTTTTCTTTCTTTCTTTCAAAAACATTGCAATATCTGAGGATGAACCTGTGTGTGTGTGCTGCTGACGATGATTAATATTATGGAAACGTAATGGTCGATAATGTTAAAGAGCCACCGCAAAAGCCAAGAAGGGGTTTTACATAGAGTTTTCCTCCTCGATTTAGTAGAATACGAGAATATTTCCAAAAAAATCCTAGAAAGACGATGTAACCGTCGGCCTGCTAGATGCGAGCAGCGCAAGTCCCTTTGTTGTAACAAATTTTGAGCGAGGCATTAATTGTAAGTACAAATATGATAATGCCATGAGATATATTGCAAATAAGCCAGTTCAGTACATCTACTATCGTCAATTTAACAATCAAAATACTATACAAATAAAATACTAATTTCTACAGATAAGGACATTCTGAGACTATATTTTATTGGCGATTTTAACAAATTGGCTAAATAAATTTTTAATAATTCAACAATTTGCTACTCGGAAAACACTTACGATATGCCTTTAATTTTATTGCTATAGTGTTTTACTTTTTATTTCCGTGAAAGTGATTTTGTCCTTTTCCTAGTTTCTGGTAGCCTACGGGGCTATTCCAGCTACCTTCGAACGGGTAGGTGAGCTCACGGACTCAACCTGAGGGAACTGCTAACACTAGCTCTAGCAAGAGCAGTACTTCTGAATGTAGCACTGGATCGTAATCGCGATCACTGAGATGACCCGTCGAGAAACTCAGCGGGTTGTGTCTATCTATGGTCTAGGCTGCATGTCTAAATCTTTGTCATATTCGAAGAGAACAGTGACCGCTGCTTAAAGTGCTTAAAAGCTCCGAGAGTAGGTCGAGAGGATTCGATAAGACATCTTTAGGACGACGCCGGCTTTGTATTGCAAATATATATCATACTGAAATCGCGACTTATTAAATATAGAAATATGGTTAAAAAAATATACTCGTACAAGGTAGGCACGTTAGTTAATTATACATGATTATGGCTTTTCGGAAAGCTGAGAAAAGCACTTTCAAATGTAGGCCATAAAAATATTATCTATGAAATATAATAAAAGGTGCGAAACGGCGTGGCCGGTCAAGAGAGAAAATTCAGAGCAAGAAAGTATATTTCCCGCGAGGCCTTTTACAGAGTCAACAAGCTGTGACTTGGGAAATAAATAAAACGTGACTATTAATATACAAATACGCGCATTCGATTTACGAACAATGGTCTTATTTGATTATCTCTTAGATCGAGTGATTAGCGACCTCGGAATATTGTACAGGGGTGTTGGCATTCGATTTTCGGTTTAGGTCAGCATTTTTGTGAAAGAAACTGTATATTTGAGGTCTGGCTGCCTTATTCTTGCCTTTCTGGAACCTATATATTATTACTGGGATCGTAGGCCTGGACCGGTATTTATCACCACGCTACCTATTTCCGCTTCGAAGCAGTCATGGATTGAATGGTGGGACAGCCGTCGTACTAGTCAATTGAACTGAGACCGTTAACTTAAGCATGCTTTACGTTGTGATGTTCATGTCGGCAACCATTTTTATTAAAAAACTAGCTGACCCGGCAGACTTCGTAGTGCCTCAATCGATAAACAAAGATCTAAACTTTTGTATAAAATAAACTTAAAATAAACAAATGGAGTCCGTCCGACGGAGGACACATCAAAGGAAAAACAAAATTGTTATTTTATTAAATTCCGAGCATTTTCATATTTATTTACTTTTTAAACCTTCTCTGGGCTTTCACAAATAACGCAAGACCAAAATTAACCAAATCGGTCCAGCCGTTCTCGAGTTTTAGCGAGACTAACGAACAGCAAATTCATTTTTATATATATGTATATATAGATAAATATCTATTAAACAAAAATTGATTTTCTATGTTTTTGTTGCTTGGTATTGGCGGGAACGTCTGGAGTGAAGTTGTATGTTGAATGAATTGTTATTTTTTGTTAATTTAGTATTTCTCCAGGTTTAAACACGTATTAAATGAGCCACTTATCGCCCGGTTAGTATCTGTAAAAGTGCACAAATGTGACAATAAGGAACAAAATCGCCGTACTTTTTAGGTTCTTCTTCTTCTTGAAGTCTCAGTAAATCCCCACCATTTTACGCTGGCAATACCGTAAGATGCCAACTACGATACTAAAAAAAAATAAAAAAAATATTGCCATTATATTCAAAACGTAGCACGCGAGCAATACACATGTTATACGAGTCGTCTACTATCAAAGGTGGCAATCTGTGCATTTGAACAAAAAAATGTTATTGATAGGTCAATACAGATTGATTTGAATATAATCGTCTCCTTCAAAGAATACGGTTCAAAACCTGCATTAAATAAAGGTTAATACTTAACCTGTTATTTATCTAAGATGTCGTTCAGAAGAGTTTTGTGACTGCCAATGGAATACAAAGTCAATAATTTGTTTTTCTGATTTACCAATAATTGTCCAAAAGTCAGATTGCCGGCTTTGATAATAGTCGACTCATACAGTGTTTATGACATTTATATTTCGAAATAGAAACAGGACTAGGGCCAGGACTCGCTCGTAATTATTAAAATTAAAATGAAATAGTACCGTAAAAGTGTCTTAATCGTGTCCGCGTCTCGTATAAAACAAATAAAATATCTACTACACTGTCTTTACATTGTGAGAGCTAGCTTTTTTTCATTTTAAGACAAATGTCAATACGTTTTCAACAGACGCCAAATGAGCATAAGGGCTATTTTTGTTTTGTGATAAATCTACATCATTTGTGCCTTTGTTACTAGTGTTCGTTGGTTCAACTACTAAATGAGACTGGTAATGACCTTACGCCGCTTTGTAAATTCTTAAACAATACGTACCGATCTCAACTTAATATCGAGGCTCTTTCTTCAGCAGGTCTAATTTATACGGTCTAAGTATTTTACCGAACTGTTAGATCCGAAAATTGAATTAATTAATAATATTGCACTCTCATTGTATTGCTTAAGATAAGTTTTACACAATTTAAATCAAACTTAGGTTATACTTACTTATGTACTTCTACAAAATCCTTGAGTGCTTAGGATATATGCGGTGTCTAACTCACAACCTCCGCGAATTACCGTGGATGCTCCCGAGCCCCAAAAATGAATCGCCGTGTCGCCCGCCAAAACCGCCTCCGAACTTCCGGCCCTGACATCAAAGCTTCGGCACCCTCTGTGCCAAAGGCTAAGCCTGTCTTCGTGTCGGCGCCGGTGCCTAGCGTCTCGGCCTCGGCTAAGCCGTTGCCGTACACGAACATGGCTACAGTTCACTACCCCACGATTCGTCTCACCTCTACGATTCATCCCGTTCCCCGCGACTCGTCCCTCTCCCGCGACTGGCCCTCCAACCGCGTCCGATAATCTCCTAGCGATCTACTTTTTTCAATCGATCAACTTTAAACGCGCTAACGCTTTGGGCGTCGCCATCCGCGTTGCCTCCACTGCACAACACTTCATCGCCGTTGTGCGGGAATACGCCAACGTATACGCGTCGTTACGTACGTCTTCCCCTCACTCCTTCGGTAATCAATGGCATACAATAGTAGGCTGAAACCCCCATCCGTAACGATATGATTTTTTAACGCATACCGTCTCGAAAAACAGTATAAACAACTTCTAAAACGCCAGGATCTACCAGAGTGCAGCCGTAGCCTTAGGGCAGTGGTTCCAAAAATGGCCCATAGACATCAACCCAGCGAAAAGCACAGCGGTGCTATTTCAAAGGGAAACTCCACACGGGTTTCCTCCCAGATTAGGAGGGGGAATGTCACACCAACGATTACCCTTATTGGCCAATCCATACTCTGGCCCAGGAAGATCAAGTACCTGGGAGTCACCCTGGATGCATCCATGACATTCCGCCCGCATATAAAAACAGGCCGCGTCCGTGTTTATCCTCGGAACGGTACTTGGATAATCATCATGATAATCGGCTTAATGTTGCCGCCGCTGATTACTCCCTGAATCCTGATCACGCAGGAACCAGCCGTCGTCGACACCATAGAGACATCCTTACGGATCCAGGGACCTCAGTAACCGTATTCGTCGAACTCGGCAAAGAGTTCAGCATGCAACCTAACCTAAGCATCAGCCCGCTGAGTTTCTAGCCGGATTTTCTCAGCGGGTCGCGATTCCGATCCGGTAGTAGATTCATTCGCGAAGCAGTTACTCTTGAGTTGTTAGGTCTCCATTGGAGGCGCTCGGGTCGCTGTTAGCAAATTCCACCCCTCATGGCTGAGCCCTTGCTCGCCCACCTGCCCTGGTGAATTTAAAAAGGCCTCCAGGCGACTAGTAATCTTTCAATAAAAAAATAATAAAAAATTTACAGCCTGAATGCCGCCATACGCCTTGAGACGTATAGTCGATGTTTTAGGTATTTTTTAACAGCTGTAACAGGCTTCAATCCGGAGCGCTTGAATATATATACATAATGTTGGTATCTATCTATGCGGAATAACCAAGTGCCCTGCTATTAGTAATAGGAAAATCGTTCACATGGTCTTTAACAGCGTCTTTAATTCTAATTTCGGTACGCTAAATATTTACTAATTATTTCAAAG